>NW_028261388.1:59836762-60051930 GCF_051295495.1 Thamnophis sirtalis
AGGAATTTCCCTGGTGGAAGAAATAATCATAACTGAGAGGAGGGATGGATGGAACAGCAAGAGACGGTGGGGCAAAGAACAAGAGAGAATAAGACGGATTAGCTGGAACAATAGGAGCACTCTGTTTTTTTCTTTATTCTTCTTCATTTTACCAATTTGATTAGACAAAAAGATGTTATTTAATTTAATGTAGATTGGAGAACAAGACCGGAGCAGCACCAATGGGAGAGCTCAACAGTGTGAAAGTTTGGACATTAATGGCTTCTCTCTGAAACTGTGACAGTGCTTTTTTCAGAACAGAAATAGAAGATAGGATGACACGTACTGATCAAAGAGAGAAACTACCAGTGAGATATATATGAAAGGGGGAAGCTGGAAGAAGGGACTATTTTGGTGTTTTGAAGTGTTATTGACTATTAATTGATCAAAAAAAAAACATCTAAACGATACAGAGAGACTTACTATAACAGATTTATCTGACCTATTGGCAATAATATTGTGAGAAGTGGGAATAATTAATGAATGATTCTATGTATATAATATGCTTACTAAGTACCAAGTATTAAGTTATAACCATCAATATTAGCAGTAAATATGATCACTACAAATATTAAGAATATTAAGATTATCAATAATATTACAGTGATAGTAATTAGTGAAGTAGTAAGAGCATGATTGATACAGATTTTATGGTTGTTTCTAATAGGGACTTAAAATTGTGATACTTAACCCCGATATATCATAGTCTCATATAAGAGATAATTGTTTATGTGTCAGCATTCCAAATACCATGCAGAATTAAATCAGAGTCGAAGGCAAAACTATGATTAAAGTTCCAATTTAATAAGAAAGGCATGTTAGCATCGTGCTGTGGGATTCCAACTCTGGAAGTTACATCAGAATCCCACCCAGTTAAAAGTTCATGGTCTTGTCCCCACACCCACAGTCCATCACATGGTCCAATCTTCTTCTTCCACGCTGGCGTCTCCACCCAGCTGCTTCCGGTCAGGTGTGAAAGTGCGGAGACAAAGGATGACCTTGGCTTCTAGTAAAGAATGAAAATAATACATTCCACAATCCTACTCCTTCTATTCCCCCCTCCCATCGACTATACTTAAAGAAACAGCATAATGAAATAAGAGAAAGTGTGGCAGGCCAAAATTCTAAAAGGAATATAAATGCAGGCCTGACAGGCGGCCTCTCCTTAGAAGAAAAACATTTCCTGAAAAGAGAACAACATAAAAGTTAACATAAAACAAATTGACCACCTACTTCCACCCCTAGGGGACCCTTTGGCTTATTGGGAAACTTCTCGTGGAATTGTTCTACTAACTTTTCCACTTTTAAGTTCCAGCTTTTCACCCAAATGGCTTCAGACAAAGGGTAACCCTTCCATTGCACGAAATACTGCAAGCAACCCCTATTCAAACTAGAGTCTACAACCTTTTCCACCTCAGATTGTGTTTCCCCTTCTATCACTAAAGGAGGAGAGAAATCTAGGGTGGATGCTTTTATGCTAGACCCATTTACTGATTTCAACAAGCTACAATGAAATTCTGGGCTAAATTTCCCTAGACTTCTGGGTAGACTGAGCTGACCTGTAAAAGGGTTAACTATCTTCACTATAGGGAATGGACCTAGAAATTTTGGACCAAATTCCTTGCTAGGCATTCCTAATCTTATGTATTTGGTACTTTGTCCCCCACATGGAAGGGGTTCTGGAGCAAGCAGTGTTTATCAGCTTGCTTCTGTTAGGCTTCTGCTGCATCTGCTAGAGCCTTCTTCGTATTCTCCCAACCTTTCTTTAGTATGTCCATCCATTCATTCAAAGAACTGGAGGAGGGAGGTTCTCTAGACAGCTCATGGGAACAAATTCCATGCCACTGGTAATCTGGAAAGGAGTAAATCCAGTGCTGCTGTGAACCGCATTGTTGTACACCACTTCGGCAAAGGGTAGCAAGTCTGACCAGTTGTCTTGCCTGACATTATGTTCTAAAGTTGTATATATATATATATGATAATGAAATAGAATATTAATAGCTTACAATAGCTGGAGAAGTGGAGGCTTATATTGGTGGGAAGAAAAAGTGGGAGAACTTGATAAAAGGTGATTTTGTGAGGAGGTTGTTAAAAATGATGAGCGTTATTAACTTAATGAAGATAGGGATAGGGAGAAAACAAGGTACTCAACTAACAGGTGCAGCCCCGAGCCCTTCAGGCCAATGAGAGACCGCCTCCTGCCAATTACCTCCCTACGACCGATCAGATCCCACAGATTAGGCCTCCTCCGAATTCCATCCACCAGCCAGTGCCAACTGGCAAATCCCCGGGGTAGGGCCTTCTCTGTGGCTGCTCCGACCCTCTGGAATGATCTCCCCATGGAGATCCGGACCCTCACCACCCTCCAGGCTTTCTGCAAAGCCACAAAGACCCGGCAGGCCTGGGGCTGATGAATTTCCAGCCCCACTTGAATTGTTATGACTGTTGTTGTTTTTACTCTGTCTGTCTTTTGTCCTATTTGTATCCCCTTCCCCCCCCTTTGGTTGTTAGCCGCCCCGAGTCCCTCGGGAGTGGGGCGGAATACAAATTAAATAAACATTCCTAAACATTCCAATGATCTATGGAGGAAATGATTCAGAGGGAGAAGTCATATTCATTTAACAGGCCATGTTACAAGGTATGCAAGAGGCGATGAAACAAAATCATGAGGAACTGAGAAAAGAGATTGGAGAAGTAAGAAATGATACAGGAGAACTAAAGGAGAAGGTGCAGATGATGGATGAGAAATTTGAATCCTTTCAACAACAAATCATGAAAAATGAGCAAAAATTACAAGAAATGGAAGTGTGGATGGAGAAAGGAGAAAAAAGAATAAATGAAATTAGCAAAAAATTAATTCAGGTCAAGAGGGAGCTTGAAAATACAGTTGTATTTTTAGAATCTGAAAAATTGGTGCGTTATCCATACTTCCAAAATGTAAGAGAGGAAAGAGGAGAAGACCTACCAGAAATTATGGGAGAGTTATTAGCGAAAGCACTCAGATTTGAGAAGGGAAAGATGCTGACAGAGATAGATGAAACATACAGAGTACAGACAAATTATGCGATGAGACATAATCTACCAAAGGAAATGCAGGTTAGATTGGTGAAGAAATCAACCTGAGACGAAATACTACCCAGAACCAGAGACAAACTGATAGAATAGAGAAAAGCAACTAGTAGTTCTGAAGCAAATACCAACAAGGGTCAGAGAAATGCAAAGACCTTCCAAACTAATCAAATATAACATCAACTTCAGGTGGCTGATACCCGAAGGCATTATGGTCACATGGCAAGATAAAAGACATAGAATAGACACCATAGACAAGGTGGAGGAATTTTACAGTCAATATGTTAGTAATGAAGTGGAAGAAAGGGAACATTTTGAAGGAAGAGACTCAAGACTAGCAGAAAAAGAAAAAAGAGTATTACAAATTAAAGAGAGAGGAAAAGGAAAGGAATAAAAGACGGAGAACTAGGAAAGTAGATACCAGGAACCAAAAGAAGTTAGAACAACAAGAAGCACAAGACCAAGGTAGAGAAATGCAAGAGGAGATAAAAATCCTATCACTTAACATCAATGGACTAAATTCATCCACCAAAAGAAGGAAAATATTTAGTAAATTAAAGAAGTTAAATTTGGACATAATACAAGAAGTCCATATAAAAGAAAATAAAAAAACAACTGTTAGAATATCTCAAACTAGGGATTGCACACACCTCATTAGCACAACAAAAAAGGAAGCGTAATCCTATATATTAAAAAGGTGATTTTGGTCAAACAAATTTATAAGGATGATGAAGGAAGGATCTTGATAGTTGAGATAGAAATAAATCAGAAGAAAATTCTATTAGCAGAGATTTATGTTCTGAATAGAGGAAAAGAGCAATTTTACAGGAAATTACACAATATTATTTGTGATATATTACATGGTAACATCTGTATCCTGGGAGATTACAATGCAATAATTGATTAAAAAAATGGATTATAAAAGCGACGAAAAGAAAAAAGGGAAGAAAGGAATGTTACACAAAACCTTCTTCAAAATGGTGGAAGAATTGAAAATAAAATATATTTGAAGAGAGAGAAACCAGAATATAAGTCAATATACATATTACTTGATAGACATCAATCATGGTCCAGAATCAATATGGTCTGGACCTCAACAGAATTGCAATCAGAGGTGAAGGAAGTTGAAATTGACATGAATTTCTGGGCGGATCACAACCCCATGAAAATAAGTTGGATAGGGAAAACAAGATGGACACTGAAAATATTTATTTTAAAAGACGAGGAATTAGAGAAAACAAAAAAGAAGATACATCTCTACAAAATTTATGGGATACAGCAAAGGCATACATGAGAGGAGTTGCTGTACCTTATATGGCAAAAGAAAATAAATTTAAAAAGCAAAGAGAGAACTCTTTGGAAAAAGAACACAAAAGACTGGAGGAAAAACTACAAGATAAGCCATAAGAAAGAAATATAAACCAACAAATGGACTTAATTAGACATAAATTGAATATACTTAAAAAGAAGGACCTGGCACAACAGATAAAAAAGATAAACCAAAATATCTTTGAGAACGCTAACAAGCCAGGGAGATGGCTAGCATACAAATTGAAAAAACAAACAGAGAAGAGATGGATTAACAAATTACAAGATAATGAGGGGAATATATTTTACCAAAACGAGAAGAAAAAGATAGCTCAGAAATTTTATGAGAAACTATATAAAGAAACCATTGCCAGGCAGAAGGGGAAATAATACAATGTCTTGAGAAAGCGGAATTACCAAAAATCCCAAAAGAAATAAAAAACACGCTAAACAAAGAAATAAGGATGAAGGAACTAACAAATGCAATCCAAAAACAAAAAAACAATAAGACACCAGGTCCTGATGGACTACCAATAGAAATATATAAAGAACTGCAAGGCAGTCTAGGAGAAATCCTACTTGAAGTATATAATGCAGTGTTGGAAGAAGCGAAGATACCACCATCATGGGTGGAGGCAAACATTTTGCTGATACCAAAAGAGAATTTGAACAGGATGCTAATTAAGAACTATAGGTCCATATTTTTGCTAAATACAGACTACAACATATTCACATTAATAATAGCCAAACATTTTAAAAGATTCCTAAATGAGTTTATACACACTGACCAAAATGGTTTTCTACCAAAATGACAAATGAAAAATAACATAAGAATAATATTAGATGTCTTAGAATATTACGAGATACATAGTGGAATACAGGTGGCATTGTTATTTTTAGATGTGCAAAAAGCTTTTGACAACGTTAATTGGGAATTTATGCTACAACAATTGAAATATATGGAATTTGGCGATAATTTTTTAAATATGTTTTGGGCGATATACTCTAACCAAGAAGCTAAAGTAATGGAGAGGTGACAAAAAAGTTTAAAATACAGAAAGGTACGAGACAAGAGTGTCCTCTATCCTCATTGCTATTTATATTGTCTCTAGAAGTGTTAACAAGAACAATATGGAAAGAAACCCAAATTAAAGGTCTGGAAATTAGGAAAGAAGTCTACAAATTGCAATCATTTAGTTTTTATTCTTGAAGAACCACTAAAATCGGGTTTGAGGCTGATGGAGGTATTAGAAGATTATGGAAGGTAGCCGGATTGAAAATTAATAAAGATAAAACCAAAATTATAGTTTAAAATATAACAGAGACGCAGAAGGAGGAATAAATATTCAGATTGAAAAAAAATGAAATATTTAGGAATCTATATAATGGCAAGGTGTGAATCAATCAAAGAGGATAACTATGTTAAGTGAACAAATTATATAAAGGAGGATTTGGAGAGGTAGAAAAATTTGAGACTCTTCTTCATGGGAAGAATAGCAGTGATTAAAATGAATATTCTACTGAAATTATTACTTTTGTTCCAAAATATTCCTATAAAATTAGATAAAAAGTACTTTGGAAAATTGAATAAAATGACATCAGAATACATTTGGCGAGGGAAGAAACTAAGGATTAAATTTAAACTTCTGCAAATCAAATTATGTTACTCAAAAGATATGAAAGAGTGGGGCATTAATAGGGAGCTGATGGCAATAGACAAGATCCTTTTGGGGACAAATGATAAATTGATAAAGAAGATTTACAAATTTTTATTGGAATATAAGATGGAAGAAGAGCAGGTTAAGGAGACAATGGTAGCATGGGTGATAAACTTTGGCTATAATATACATCTGGATAAATGGCAAAAACTATGGGAAAGGAATAGGAAAATAACATTGTCAATACCATATAAAGAAAACTTATATAAATGTTTTATAGGTGGCATCTCCCACCCGTGAGAATGGCCAAAATGTCTAAAAATTTAGCGCTAAATTGTTGGAAATGTGATCATGAATCAGGCATGTACTACCATATGTGATGGTCATGCCAAAAAACAAAAGAATATTGGTGGAAAATTCAAAGGTGGCTAATAGCGATAACCAGAGAGGAAATAGAATTCACACCAGAACTATTTCTTTTGGGAATCATAAACAATAAATATAACAAGGGGGTAATTTACTTAACAATACATATTATTATGGTAGCAAGAATGGTCTTTGCTCAAAACTGGAAAAACAGGGAAACTCCACAAGAAAATTCTGACTTGTGCTGAAATGAATAAATTGACGTGGGAATTGAAGAATAAAGACAAATCAGAATATTATAAGATTTGGGACAAATTTTACCAATGGTTGGAACAAAAAAAGAGAAGACCCAAAATAAGCAATGACTAAGATTTATAGAATGGAGATTAGAATTATGTATGAAACTATAACAGTGAAAATGTATAAGATAAAATCAAAGCAGCATGTTTGGAAATATGATATTTTTATATTTGTAAATACTGAATAGACCAAATGTAAATAAGTATTGTGGTTATAATGTATGTATGTATAATGCACCAATTGCGACCCTACCTGGATCGGGAGGCCCTTCAGACAGTCACTCATGCCCTTGTGACCTCAAGACTGGACTATTGTAATGCGCTCTACATGGGGCTGCCCTTGAAGAGTGTTCGAAGACTCCAATTAGTCCAGAATGTAGCCGCACGAGCGATAGTGGGTGCACCAAGGTACACCCACGTTACACCTATCCTCCACGAGCTGCACTGGCTACCTATTAGTCTCTGAATCCGCTTCAAGGTGCTGGTCGCTACCTATAAAGCCCTACATGGCATCGGACCTGGGTACCTGAGAGACCGCCTCCTGCCGATTACCTCTCTCAGACCAATTAGATCGCACAGGTTGGGTCTCCTCCGGATTCCATCTGCCAGCCAATGTCGGCTGGCGACTCCCCAGGGGAGAGCCTTCTCTGTTGCAGCTCCGGCCCTTTGGAACGAGCTCCCTGTTGAGATCCGGATCCTTACTACCCTCCCGGCCTTCCGCAAAGCCACCAAGTCCTGGCTGTTCCAGCAGGCTGGGGGGAGCTGAGAAGCATCTACCTCCATAGAAATTGTGAATGTTGGTTTTGTTTTAATATGTTGTCTTTGTCTTGTTCCCCCCTTTCCCTTGTCTTTTGTGAGCCGCCCGGAGTCCTCCGGGAGTGGGCGGCATACAAGACAAATTAATAAATAATAAATTAATAAATAAATAACTTTATATCTTAGTATGTATGGCAAAGACTTTACCAGGACTGTTACACTGTGTCCAATGTTTTAATTTGTGTTCAATAAAAAACTTTAAAAAAGGTAATTCTGGGGGCGCACCAGTTGATTTCAACTGCCTAGAGTAATCTGAGATCGAACTTCCATTTGAAGGTCCTGAATTGAAACTAAATTGACAACTCTGATCTACAATATCAAAGGAGAAAGAGAAAAAGAGACTGAGACCCAGGACCAGGCAATCTGGTGCACTAGCCCAGGTAAGAAACGTTTGCCCGGAAGGAGGGAATGCGCAATTGTACCTGGGTGGTCAAGAGAGCGATTGTGGGAGGTTTTTGATAACAGCAATGTGTGTTTGTTGGACTGTATTTCAAGAACACCAGTGAGTCCAAAGCAAGTCTGGACCTGAAAGGTTGTGGTTCCTCCCGCAAGGAGGAAAGCCAGCCTGGAGGGAAGCAGAGTGGTGTCACAGATTTTGAGTGGCTGTGAAATCGAGAACCTCAGGAAACCATAGTCAGGAAAACTCTCAAGAAGTTGGGGAATAATTGTAGTTGTTGTTGCAAATCAAAGGAGAAGAAAGTAACTATAAAACTAAGAAATCAGGAAGTAGAAATCCCTTCCGACAGTCGTTTAGGACAATTGCTAAGCCAATGGGATGATGAAAATTTGGCAGCCTGGACTTGTAAGTTAACAAAACATAGAGTTCAAACTTGCTCATGAGAACCCTGGCCAGGTGCAAACGACTTGTGAACGAAAGTCTCTATACATATTTAAAAATAAGCCAGCATCTGCTGGGAGATCTAAAATAGAAAGAGAAGAGACGGGGTTTCAAACCCAGGGCGGAAACAGATATTAAAAATCTAGTGCTTAAAGAGATAAAACAATGGATGTAACTTCGAGCAAAAGGAAGAAAAGGTAATAAAAAGGTAAAGCCTGTCTAAATGGGAAGACTCAGATAATTTGACTTGAACAATTTGATGTGATTTCTGTTAAATTTTTGGGGTGTGCATCTATAATAATAATAGCATGTAGAATTGAATGGGATTGAATATGGGATTGTGATATGTTTGACCAGCCAGCAAAATAAGTAAGCTTCTCAGTTTGGGCTTGAAGCTGTAAGAAACAAGAGGTAGTTAGGGCCCACAATAACATTTATGATTGAAACAGCTCTCTTAGTTTTCTCACTGCTTTGAAAATGAGCTACAGGTTGACAAAGGAAAGAAAAAGTGAAGCTTTAAAGGGACAGAACCTCCCCAGGTCTGAAAATGTTGTTCCATGGTATGGGTGTGTGTATGTGTAGGTGTGTAATCATTTCCAGACCTGGAAGGAGGTTGAGATCCTTTGATAATAGAAAATGGAGCTCATTGGCTTGTGAAAAAGCTTCCTGAAATTATGATTGGTTTGCATAGAGAAAGCATGAAATAAAATTTTTATATGTGAAATTGGTTTACACAAAAAGACTGATTGCAATACAAATGTGAGTGTTGTGTGTGAGAGATGCCCCGAAGCTCATAAGGAGTGATAAGGTGAAGTGGTCCTGAGACCTGTGAATGCCTGTGTGTTGACCTCCCCCTCTCAGTGAGGTTCTCTTTCATATAAAGAAACAGTAAATTGCAAGATTTTGTTGTCGTTGTGAAGTAAGTGAAAAGGCAATAGCCAGTGTTTGCAAGGAAAAGAAATGAAAAAGATCCCATGAAACCCGTGGGAGAGAAATTTATAGAAAATGTCTTTGATTTATTGAAGCTAGAGAGAAATGGAGAAAATTATTTTGTTGAAAGGACGCTGAATGGAGAAAGGAGGTGAGATAGTCTTTACAAATATTTCCCTCTTTCTTTCTTTCTTTCTTTCTTTCTTTCTTTCTTTCTTTCTTTCTTTCTTTCCCTCCCTGTATTCTCTTTGCTGCAAGAAAGAGTGAGAGAAGCAGGAAGGGGGGGGTGTGTGTGTGGTTTTTTGTTTGTTTCATTATTCACTATTCCTCTCTGCTAAGCCAGCTGAGAAAGGAGGGGTAAAGAGTGACATTTGATACCCGCATTTGTAGTTTTGCAGCTTGCACTCTTTTTGGCTTGCATACAGAAAGCTATGCAGATATATTTTCTTTTCTGAACACCATTTTTGAGATTTAAAATGCTTAATAAAACTTATATGAAATGACTGTGAAATATTTTACTTAGAGTTGTAAATGTTTTTAATCTACTTAATGAGAGTTTGCTTCAATTCAGAGTTAGTATCACCCCTAGACTGTTCCAAAGTATCATGGAACAGCTTTTGCAGGGTTTACCAGGAGTCGTCCCCTATTTTGATGACGTCTTGGTATTGGCTGCAGATAAGGAGCAACTTTTTAAAAGAGTACGAACAGTTTTGTCCAGAATTTGAGAAAAAGATTTCCGCTTGAAAAAAAGAAAAATTCCACATTAATGGACCAAGGGTTGAATTCCTGGGGTATTTGATTTATGGCTCCAGAATTCACCCAACAAATAAAAAAAATTAAGCAATCCAGGATGCCCCCACACCTCGCAACTAGACTGAACTGCAGGATTCCTCGGACTTCTCAATTTTACAGTGTGTTTCTCAAACAGAAAGCAACTGTCACTGAGCCCTTGCATTGGGTCCTTGGCAAGAATGCCAGATGGACCTGGGGCAGAGCCGAGGCCACCGCATTTGCCACAGTTAAAAGGCTGCTGTCTGCAGACACGTTCCTGGTCCAATATAACCAGACTCTGCCACTTGACCTGACTTGCGATGCTTCTCCTTTCGGTGTCGGGGTGGTCCTCAGCCACTGCATGCCCAATGGAACTGAAGGCCCCATTGCTTACTACTCTAGGACCCTGTCAGCTGCCAAACACAACTACAGCCAACTGGACCGTGAGGCTCTGGCTGCAGTAGCTGGGATCAAGAGGTTCCACGAATATTTGTATGGCCATGATATCATGGGCCATAAACCTCTACTGGGGCTCTTAGCTGGGGACCGACCAACTCCGGCATCACTGTCACCACAGATGACACACTGGACTATTTTCCTCACAGCCTACAGCTACCACCTCGTTCACAGACTGGGGAAAACTCTGGGACATGCTGACGCCCTCAGCAGGTACCCACTTCCTGAACTTTTGGAAGATCTGACCCCTGACACCCTGGTTTTACTCATTGACTGCCTTGAGGTTGGCCTGGTGTCATCCAGTGAGGTTGCCTGAAACTTAGTGAGAGACAAGATCATCTCTCAAGTCTTGAACTGGATGGGGAGAGGGTGGCCCAAGGGGCCAGTGGGGTCTGAGTTCAAATTGTTTGTAAATAAGAAAGACAAATTATCTGTTTTGCGCGGTTGTTGTCTGTGGGGAGACTGGGTAGTTGTTCCACCCAAACTGTGAGTTGCAGTATTAGAGGCCTTGCATGTAGGGCATCCAGGAATGTCTGGATGAAATCTTTGGCCACAATTGCAGAAATCACCAGACCTCACTCTTACATATTGGAGCTCGAGGATGGTAGAATTTGGAGTGGGCACATTGACCAACTCCAAGGCCACCTCTCCCAGTCCAATCTTAGGCAATGAGAGGTAACTCCTGCACAAGTTAGCCAAAGGCCTACCCAAAGGGAGCACAAATTCACTCCTTCCACAGACAACTCAAGCCCGAAGTCCTTGTCTGGTAAAGTTGCAGGGCTGCAGCAAGTTCCAAGCGAACTGGCTCTAGAAACTCCAGCTGCGCCCTGTGGAAAGTTCCAGGAGCTTCCACCAGGCAAAGCCAGAGAGACAACAGGTCCGACCGACCTGATTGAAGTTCCAGCACAAACTGAACTGCGCAGGTCAGAGACAGTTTGTCAAAAACCTGCCTATCTGCATGAGTACATCACCAGCTGGATCAGCCCAACTAAGAGGGGAGGGGTGTTACATACTTACAGACAGTATGGTACTTTCTATCAAGGTCCTCTGATCTAGCAGGAAAATACTAGATGGTGATTGGTTAAGACATTTGACAGCACCCTATAAAAGGGACTGCTGCCAAACAGAAGGTTGCTGGATTGTACATAGTTTGCACTAATAAAGAGCTGTTGTTACTGTTAGCCTGAGTCTGCCTCCTCCATTCACCTGATCTAACAAAATGGTTAGAAAATATGTACTGTCCAGATGTTTTTCTCTTTTGCCACAAGAAGGCATTCTTGCGCAAACACCACTGTTGGACTTTGCTGTACACCAATATAAAGAAGGAGAGTGGGTACTGATAAAATGCCTGGAAAGATGAGAAACTGATTCCAACTTGGGAAGGATCTTTCATTGTCTTGTTGACCACTGAGATTGCAATTCAGACAGCTGAAAAAAGGTTGGACTCATTACTCCTGAGTGAAAAGGCAATGCCAGCCCCAAAGGAGTGGAAGGAGATCACCAAGGAGGTCCACTGAAGCTGATGGGCCAATGGACTGCTGGGCAGTAAGATTACCAGTGGGAATAGCATTCTTCATTATCTGGGATATTTTTTTAGTTTTCCCTTTTAAGATTGAATGAGATGCTGAAGGCAACCAGTTGAAGAAGACTACAACTGAGCAGATTCCATTGCACGCCCTCCCAGATGTGTTGGTTTTGTAATTGTGCTTGTGGATGTTGTTGTTGTTCTCATTGTATCAATTGTGTAAGTTGTATTGGGTGTAAAACAGTGATATTAAGATCATTGAATATCACATTGAATATGTGCTGGAACAATATAAGGTGGAATATGAATTTCCTGAATTTCCTAAGAAAGCAGTAAACATGTTTGTACAATTGGCAGAAGAAATTGCCAAAACAAGGGAGTATGTGTGGAAAATTTGAGTAAGTGTTGCATTGAAATAGATGAGAGTGGTAAGGTAGTAAAGGAAATTACAGATCAGATGATAAAATTAGCCCATGTTCCAGTCCAAACCTGGAGGGGACAGACCGTAGCTGGAGTAAATAATTGGTTCAGTGGATAGTTCTCAAATTGGAAAGAACTAGCAAAATTTGCAATATTAGGATTCCTGGCTATTATGTTTTTACCATGTTTGATTCCTTTCATACAAATGTTAATAAAAAGGCCATGAGTAGCATGACCTTAGTAACAACATCAATAGAAAGTGGAAAAAAGGAAGCCATATTAATAATGAAAGTAGAAAGGCAGAGGCTAGGGACAGAAGATTCCAAACATAAAAGAAAACTTGCTTCCACATGAACCTAGAGAGAAATTAGGAAATTATGAATTGTTGCAAGTATAAAAGAGTAATACAGGTAGAAAAGAAAAAGGGTGGATTTGAAGGAAATAAATGATCAGTTACTCTTTCATAAAAGTGTTTAAAATGCATTGAGAAGCCATGAGGTTCTTACTGTTGCAAATTAACCACAAATTGTACTCAGTAAAACAGTACGTGATGACTTGCTACAAATTTTCTTGGAAAACAGGAACATCACTGAGGCAAGGCCACAATGCAGTTAGATAAGAACATCCACTCAGGAACAAGTAAACAAGATAAGGTATCTATTACTCTGGAGAATTGTCAGGATGACCCCTTAGAGTAAAGAAATGACTATAGAAATCACTAAAGACAGTAAGGGGGTGGGGTGGGGCTTCTTAGGCGTAGCATGCATTGTGTAGGAGGTATAAAATGTATAGCTTGAATATTGTTTCTTGCTCTCCTTGTTCTCAATCCAATTTGGGAAGAGACTCAGAGGCCGCCTTTCCAAACGCTTTCAAAATTTCATTTATTTCATTTCATTTCATTTATTAAATTTATAGGCCGCCCAATCCCGGAGGACTCCGGGCGGCTTACAGAAATGAAAAATATTAAAAAAGGATTAAAACAATAAGATACAACAAGATTAAGGAAAAAAAACACAACAGGCACCCAATCAAAGGGGGGCTGGACCTCAATCAAGAGGTCAACAGCCCCAGACTTGCCGGAAAAGCCAGGTTTTAATAGCTTTACGGAAGGCCATGAGAGTGGGTAGAGTCCAGATCTCTGGGGGTAGCTCATTCCATAGGGCCAGAGTAGCAACAGAGAAGGCCCTACTCCGAGGTGTCACCAGCCGGTATTGTCCAGCTGAAGGCACCCGGAGAAGGCCCATCGGGTGTGATCTTATTGGTCTTAGGGAGGTATGCGGCAGGAGACGGTCTCGTAGGTATCCGGGTCCTAGGCCATGTAGGGCTTTAAAGGTGATAACCAGCACCTTGAATCGTGCTTGGAGACCAATGGGAAGCCAGTGTAGCTCGCGGAGGATAGGTGTAGTATGGGTGTACCTTGCTACACCCAATATCACTCGCGCGGCTGCATTCTGGACTAATTGTAGTCTCCAAACACTTTTCAGGGGCAGCCCCAAGTAGAGTGCATTACAGTAATCTAGTGTTGAGGTGACGAGGGCGTGAGTGACTGTTTGAAGTGCCTCCCGATCCAAATAGGGCCGCAACTGGTGCACCAGGCGAACCTGGGCAAAGGCCCCCCTGGTCACAGCCGACAGGTGATGTTCCAAAGTCAGCTGCGGATCCAGGAGGACCCCCCAAGTTGCGGACCCTCTCTGAGGGGAGCAAATTTTCTCCTCCCAGGCTTAAGGACGGACTAGCTGGACTGTCCTTGGGGGGCAACATCCACAGCCATTCAGTCTTGTCAGGATTGAGTGCGAGTTTGTTCGCTCCCATCCAGACCCTAACAGCTTCCAGGCACTGGCACATCACTTCCACCGCTACACTGAGTTGGCATGGGGCAGACAGATACAACTGTGTGTCGTCTGCGTACTAGTGGTATTTAATCCCGTGCCGGCAAATGATCTTACCCAGGAGACCAACACCGACTGCGACCTGTCGGAGAGGTAAGAGGAGAACCACCGTAAAACAGTGCCTCCCACTCCCACCTCTTCCAGCCGTCGCAGAAGGATACCATGGTCAATGGTATCGAAGGCCGCTGAGAGGTCAAGAAGTACAAGGATAGAGGAATGCCCTCTATCCCTGGCCCACCAGAGATCATCGGTCACCTGGGTCAAGTCCATGGCTGTCATGGAAACCATGAACTCCTGGGCCCCATCAGAGTGTTCACCTAGGGACGGCAGGTTGAAGTCCCCCAGTACTAACAGTCTCCGGAGCAGGGCTCCTGCGAGGAGCTAATGATCCTCAGATAATAATTGCCACTCCCCCACCTCTTCTCTGGTGTCGTGGTTGGTGGAGCACCTAAAACCCTTCCGGGCACATTTCGGAGAGGGGGACTCCTCCTTTATGGCCCAACCAGGTTTCAGTAATACATGCCAGGTCTGCCCCCTCATCAAGTATTACGTCCCGGACGAGGGGAGCTTTATGAATCACAGACCTGGCATTTAGCAACAGCAACCTGAGACCAGGGCCCTGGCTTCTCTTGCCCCCTGGTCCTTGAGTTGAGCTTACAGGGCCGGAACGAGGGATCGCTGTGACGTAGCGAGCCCTCCTTCCCCGGTAATGGCTAGCCCAATAGCCCCCGTCATACCTGCCCCTCCCCATCATGACCGGGATGCTCCAGCCCACCCCCATCCCCGAAGACCCCCTCCCCCTCCCATGGCCCACGCTCTTCCCGGCAGGCCACATCTATCACTCATTCTAGGATGAGGGGTAGGCCTGGGCCCCTCTACCACTTCTGCTTATGCACTCAGTGGGGGAGGCACCAGGCCGCGCCCTCAGTCCTCTCAGATGCACTCTCAGTCACTCTCTCATACATACCCCACTGTAGTCCATTAAAAACATATAAAAATACAATAGTATAATAATAAAGATAATTAAAATTAGTTGGGTTCATTCATCAAACAATCACACCATACACATTCCATACACAAAGGAATTGCGCAGATCTTTAAAAAATTCCACTCAAGTGGATTCGTGCAGAAATGGCGGTCGGAAAACCAATGATGATGAAATGGAGGGAGAGTTCCACAGTCCCTCTCCCTCTTGTAGGTAGGGAAATGCAAAAGGGGGGGAGCAAAGGCCCAGAGTCTGAGATGGCTGGAGTAGTTGTAGGGGGGATAGGCGCCAGTTGAAATAGGTGACAAGTTCGCAGTCTTGTCCCCCCCACCTCTCGTCGCTGACCCAGCCAACCCAGCCAAAGGCGCTGCCGAAAAAGGTCCTCTTGAGGGGGCAGCAGATGGCAGATAGTAGATAGAAAGAGAAGGAGGGGAGGGGAGGCCTAGAAGGACTGTGGCAGCAGCAAAGGCCAGCCACCCAGTCTTGGCAAGCATGGCTATAACAACTCACCACCCCTCGTCGGGGTGCCACTCCGATAACGCCCAGCCCAGGTCGAGAGGTCCAATAGGCCCAGATCAATAATCTCGCTGCAGCAGCGTAGCCAGAAGGCACTCTCCGCCCAAATGCCATCGCCGTCGCCGCTCAAATAAACTTTTGAATTGTAAACCAGACTTCTTTTCTGCATTGTGAGGATTTTTGGGTTTTACTTCTGACATTATCTATTGTATCAATTGATTTGGGAACCTAGGAAGCCTTCATTTGGCACTTGAGGCAACAAATTACCTTTTCTTCATACAAGTTTTACTGTTTTTAAGGAGCTGCTAAAATTTGCATCTAGCGTCATCAGTGAAGTATAAATAAATCATTTTTAACTTAAAATAGTGCCTGTTCATTTGTATTTTTAGTGCTCCAGTTTGTCTCCTTTGTCCCATAAGTGATGTAAAAATTAGCTCAGACCAAAAATGCTTAAAATAGTTTTCAAGGACAACTACAGAAGAATGTAGTAGTCTTTGAATGTACACATTCTTCTGAACTGCAAATACTTATTCTACAGAATTCAAGTCATCTTTCACTTTCTAATGTGACATAAATACTATCCAAGAGCCAAGCTATATTCTCATTTATAATAGATGATTCATGGCTTAATAAGGGCTCAATGGGTCTTAAGCCAAAAACCTATTTTCAGAATGACAGATCTTGTAAAAATTTGATGAGCATTTCTAATGTGCTTATTGTTTTTGTTGCATAGCAAATACTACGAACACCTGAAATCAAAGAGTACTTCCATTATTGTGTTAGAATTTTTAACATTTGGTTGTTGAGTTTTCATTTTAGAAATTTGTCATTGCATTTTAGGTGAAATTTGATATTTATGGTATACCATTAAGCTTAAAAGGAATATTATACACTAAGACTAAAATCTTGAAGTATACCTAAGTTTAGGAGAAAATAATCTCCATCAAATGCATACTACAGAAATTAGCAATTGCTCTATTGTTTTCACTAATATTATGTCAAAAGCTGCCTTCCCATTTTGTGAAAGTTTTCTTCATTTGCAAAACAAACTTTTATTTTTCTATGTCATCAACAAACCTTTAGAATGACTATGGGTGTTTTGTGTGGCATTTTGGAATTTACTTTATTGTTCTGAAGCAGCAGAGGATGGTATCATGTTTTAGTTAATTAGACTTTGGATCCACCTCAGAAAATTACTTTGGAAGCTAAGAGCCCTCTTTCACAATAAAGGTTGTGTAGAGTATGCAAATACAAAGTGAGAGTCTTCACTCCAGTCCGCGATTCAAGCAGGAAAATACTTTGAACTGATTGGTCAGTGGCTGACAGACTCCTTTAAAAGGAGTGCGCCAGCCAGCACCTTTTTTTCTACATTGTAGACTATGAGCTGAATAAAGGATATTGTTACTGTATGTGGCTTTGCCTCCATTCTTACCCACAATCTAACACAGGCAATGAAGGTGGGATCAAATGGAAACTAAAGCTGCCTAATCAGATCCCAATCATGGAACCTCAAAAGAGCATGCACCGATTCCAGCTGTGACAACGATTTCATAAGTCAACCAAAGATGGCTCTGCTCCTACTGTTCATGCCATTCAATCCCACATCAGAAATGTGGGACTCCTACCTCCTCCAATCCAAATGCTTCCTGGAAGCCAATGACTGTATGAATGTTGCAGATAATCAGAAATGACCACTATTCCTGAGCTACTGTGGTATCGAGATCTTTGAGATGGCCAGAGCTCTCCTCACTCCCCTATCGGTGCAGATGGTAACCTGGGACACCCTATAGGGAAAGCTAGGGAACCACTATGCACCCAAGCCATCCCGCATTGCTTGCCAACATGCATTCTATTATCAGAACCAGACAGAGGGAGAATCAATTAACAGATATATGGTTGCACTCCGAAAAGCAGTATTATACTGTGAATTCCATGGCCTGGATGAGGCTCTCTCGGACCAGTTGGTTTGCGGGGTGAGAGACATCAAACTTCAGTGGTGCCTACTTACGAGGCAAAATCTCATGCTATGAATGGCACTGGGAGAAATACGAGCCACAGAAGCTTCAACGCAATAGATGGCAGAAATACAAAAAACCAATAACCCGCTAACATCGCCGAGAATGGTCACTGTGCATCATGAGGACATCAACCAAGGAGAATCCACAGAGGATGATTGGGATGTCCATCAACTGAAGTCATCCAAGGGGCACAAGATGTCCACCAAGAAGAAGACAACAGCTTGCATAGGCTGTGGCGGGAATCACTCGCAAACCATGTGCAAGTTCAAAAACGCCATTTGCCAACAATGTGACAAAAAGGGGCACATAGCCCGAGTCTGCCATACAATGATGCCCACCACTATGACCACACACCAAGCCAGCACCAGAAGATTGTACCCAAAACAGCGGAATTACGAGGAAGACTGTTTCACAATATATATGGACATATCCCAGACTGAAACAGTCAGCAGGCAAACTAGTTTCCCCAGAACAAAGAAGATCCATGTCACCAACTGGATTGAGGGCTCCCCTTGTTGCATGGAGGTGGACATGGGATCAGAAATGACCATCGTGGAGCATGATGAAAAGACTGTTGCCAAGCATAACAAAGAAAAGACTAAAAAGCAGCCATGTTCATGTTCACCTCCGATATTACCAGGGAAATAACATTCCCATCATCGAAAGCAGCACCTTCCAAGTTGGCTTTAAAAGTTTTTTGGGACTGCTCCAACTGGTCATGGTAGACAGATCACTGCCAAGTCTCCTGGGAGTGGACTGGTTTGCTTTCCTGGGTTTAGGAATCACTGGCATGCATTCCATCAAAGAATCAACCATAAACAACCTGATTGAGAATTTGCCTAAGTTTTTGGTGGAGAGCTGGGCAAGTATCATCAGCCACGACCCTAGGGAAGGGGTGGGGCAAGTATCATCAGCCACGACCCCAGGGAAGGGGTGGGGGAGTGGCTATCGTTATCCGAAGGTCTCTAGTTCCTCGTAGGATCCCTACTCCAGAGCTTGTCGGGTGTGAGTCCTTGCTGGTGAAGTTGGACCTTGGTGGTCAAGTGGGCTTGTTGTTAATGTACCTGCCTCCCAACAGCATTACAACAGCCCTCCCCTTGCTCCTCGAGTCAGTGGCCGAGCTGGCAGTTGAGTTCCCCAGGCTTATGGTGCTGGGGGATTTCAATTTGCCTTCGCTCGGCGGGTACTCGGATGGAGCGCAGGAGTTCATGGCTTCCATGACAGCCATGGGCTTGACCCAAGTAATTTGGGGCCCGACTCACTCTGTGGGTCACACGCTCGACCTCGTATTCCTCTCGGAGCAGTGGAGTTGTGATCTTGGTTTGAGGGGTACTGAGATCGTGCCCCTGTCATGGTCGGACCACTTCCTACTGAGGCTTGACTTTCGGAGGCCAATCCCCCACTGTAGGGAGGAGGAACCAATTAGGAGGTTCCACCCCAGGTGCCTCATGGACCCTTTGGGTTTTCAGACAGCGCTTGGTGTTATACCTGATACTCTCGTCCACAGTCCGGTGGAGACCCTCATTGCTGCTTGGAACTCAGCGGCGGCGGAGGCTTTAAACCGGATTGCGCCTATACGGCCTCTCCGAGGTAGCGGATCCAGGAGAGCTCCTTGGTTTACCGAGGAGCTCCGGGAGATGAAACACCAAAAGAGATGCCTAGAGCGCCGCTGGAGGGCCAGTAAGTCTGAGTCAGACCGAGCACTGATGAGAGCCTATATCAGAGCCTATCTCGTGGCAATACGGGCATCAAAAAGTGCACATTTTGCCGCTCTGATTGCGTCCGCTGAATCGCGCCCACCCACCTTGTTTAGGATAACCCGCTCCCTCTTGAGAGGGAGGGATGCGAGTGACTCCTTACAAGGTAGAGCTGAGGAGTTTGTTCAGTTTTTAGTGGATAAAGTCACTCGGATTCGGACTGACCTGGACTCCAATTGCTCAGAGCTAGCCGAGGTACTGGGGGAGGGTCTTGAGCGGAATTTATGGATTGATTTTCAACTTGTCATGCCTGAGGAAGTGGACAAGGCCATGGGAGCGGTGAGTGCCTCCACTTGCATACTGGACCCGTGCCCCTCCTGGCTGGTCGCAAACAGTAGGGAGGTGACACGGGGCTGGATCCAGACGATAGTTACCACCTCTCTTCGGGAGGGAGTCTTCCCACCCCTTTTAAAGGCGGCGGTGGAGAGACCCCTCCTGAAGAAGCCGTCTTTGAATCCAGCCATTTTAAGTAACTATTGTCCAGTTTTCAACCTCCCCTTTGTTGGGAAGGTTGTTGAGAAAGTGGTGGCCTCTCAGCTCCGGCAGTCCTTGGATGAAACTGATTATCTGGACTCCTTTCAGTCTGGATTCAGGCCTGGCTACAGCATGGAAACTGCTTTGGTCGCACTGATTGATGATCTTTGGAGAGCCAGGGATGGGGATCATGCCTCCATCCTAGTGCTCCTTGACCTCTCAGCAGCCTTGGATACTATCGACCATAGTATCCTTCTGCAGCGGTTACGTGAGGTGGAAGTGGGAGGCACCGTTCTTCGGTGGTTCTCCTCCTACCTCTCTGACAGGTCACAGTCGGTGTTGGTTGGAGGGCAGAGGTCGACCCCTAGGCCCCTCAAGTACGGGGTGCCACAGGGCTCTGTCCTGTCCCCCCTCCTGTTTAACATCTACATGAAGCCACTGGGTGAGATCATTCGTCGGCACGGGATAAAGTACCATCAATATGCGGGCGATACACAGCTGTATCTGTCCGCCCCGTGCCAACTCAGTGAAGCGGTTGAAGTGATGTGTCAGTGCCTGGAGGCTGTCAGGGTCTGGATGGGTGTGAACAAGCTTGCACTCAATCCGGACAAGACCGAGTGGCTTGTGTTTTTCCCTCCCAAAGATTGGCCCTGTATTCCATCTCTCAGGCTGGGGGGTGAAATTATACGCCCCTCAGACAGGGTTCGCAATTTGGGAGTCCTCCTGGACCCACAGCTGACTTTAGAACATCATCTGTCGGCTGTGACCAGGGGGACATTTGCCCAGGTTCGCGTGGTGCACCAATTGCGTCCCTACCTGAACCAGGAGGCTCTCAGAACAGTCATTCATGCCCTTGTGACCTCAAGACTGGACTACTGTAATGCGCTCTACATGGGGCTGCCCTTGAAGAGCATTCGGAGACTTCAGTTTATCCAGAATGCAGCCGCGCGAGCAATTGTGGGTGCACCTCGGTACAACCACGTCACACCTATCCTCCGCGAGCTGCACTGGCTGCCTGTTGGACTCCGGACGTGCTTCAAGGTGCTAGTCGTTACTTTTAAAGCCCTACATGGTATCGGACCTGGGTACTTGAGAGACCGCCTCCTGCCAATTACCTCCCTACGACCAATTAGATCCCACAGATTAGGCCTCCTCCAAATACCATCAGCTAGCCAATGTCGACTGTCGGGGGAGGGCCTTCTCTGTGGCTGCTCCGGCCCTTTGGAACGATCTCCCCATGGAGATTCGGACCCTCACCACCCTTCTGGCTTTCCGCAAAACCGTCAAGACCTGGCTATTCCGGCAGGCCTGGGGCTGATGAATTCCCAGCCCCACTTGAATTGCTGTGACTGTTGTGTTGTTTTTTAATCTGTTTTGTATATCTTGTTTCTGTCTTGTTTGTTTTTTGTATTTCCCCCTTCCCCACTTGTTTGTCAGCCGCCCTGAGTCCCTCGGGAATAGGGCGGCATACAAGTATAATAGTAATAAACATCCAAGTATAGGGGTACCCCAATTTCCTTTAACCTTGACCCCCAGATGGCTCTGATCAGACTCAAGCCAAGAAGACTGCCTTTTGCATTATGGCCTAAGGTGGATGAACAACTAGACAAACTCATCCAAGAAGTATTATTGGAGCCAGTCGCCCATGCTAAATGGGAGACTCCCATAGTGACACTGGATAACCAGACGGTTTGGTCCATATATGTGCTGGTTACAACACTGAACAAGGCACTACAACAAACGTGTACCCAGTGTCAGTGGTACAGCACCTATTACTCTCTTTGGGGGAGAGAAAGGTCTTTGCTAAACTAGACCTTGCCCAAGCCTACCAACAACTGCCCATAGATAAAGCCACAGCTGAAGCCCAAAGAATAGTGATTCATTGTGGAGCTTTCCTATGCCGCTGACTACAGTTTGGGATAAGTGTGGCACCAGGACTCTTTCAAAGCCTTATGGAACACCTATTGCAAGGCATTCCAGGTGTTGTCCTGTACTTCGACAATGTATTGATGTCAGCAGTCAATAAACCGGAACTTCCTGATCGATTGCGAACAGTGCTTCAAAGTGCTTCAGTGGGACTGAAGGTGAAGAAGGAAAAGTACAAGATCACAGTCACCCAGGTCGAGTTCCTCAGATACCTCATTGATGCCTAGGGATTACAAAAACTCAAGCAACTCATGAAACTCTGACACCCAGGAATAAGATAGAGCTCCAGGCATTCTTGGGACTTTTCAATTTCTACAGCCTATTCTTGCAGCACAAAGCATCAGTCACAGAACCTCTCCACTGGCTGTTAGATAAGAAAGTGGAGTGGTCCTGGGGCTGGAAGGAAGCCGCAGCATTCAACGTGGTAAAAAACCTAATCTCCTCAGACAGCATCCTAGTCCAATATAATGAAAACCTCCCCCTGGTCCTAATCTGTAATGCATCACCATTTGGGGTTAGAGCAGTTTTAAACCACCCTTTTCCAGATGGACAAGAGGCTCCAATTGCCTTCTTCTCAAGAAAGCTATCCTCGGCAGAGCAGAACTACAGCCAGTTACATAAGGAAGCATTGGCCGCAGTCGCAGGAGTAAAGAGGTTCCATGAATAAGTATACAGGAGACAATTCGACTTGGTGACAGATCACAAGCCACTGTTGGCTTGATTGCCAGGGACCAGCAAACGTCACAAGTTCTGTCCCCCCAAATTACACGTTGGACTTTATTCCTAAAGGCTTACAACTATCACCTAATACATTGGCCGAGCAAATCACTGAGCCATGCTGATGCCCTCAGCCGGTGCCCACTCCCAATCATGGTAGAAGACCTGGCCCCACATCATCAGAATTGCTGATCAAAACTTTGCCATCCGGCCCCATCACAGTGGACAAAATCACCAAGCACACCAACAAGGACCAGATATTCTCACAGGTACTCAACTGGGTGTAGAGGGAGTGGCCCCAAAAACCAGTTGGCATGGAATTTAGATCGTTCTATAACTGGCAACATGAACTGGCCACACAACAGGGCTGTTTTCTATGTAGAAACTGAGTCTGAGAAGTGTAGTGCCCCAGAAGCTAAGGCCACAAATCCTAGATACATTGCATGAATGCCACCCTGGAATCATAAATATGAAGGTGCTGGCCTGCAGCTACCTATAGTGGCCCAACCTGGACAACGCTATTACAGAATGGGTTGAATTTTGTCAACCTTGCCAAGAATCAAGGCCAGCACCATCATCAGCGCCAGTGGTAAACACCCAAATCACCATGGTCAAGGGTGCATATTGTCTTTGCTGGACCATTCTATTACTAACATTAATAATGTTAATGTTATTACTAACATTACTAATAGTGGTTGACACATACTTGAAGTGGCTCAAGGTGGTACTGATTAAGTGTCTCTTATGTGCCTGGAGGGGGGGGGGAACACTATATGAAGGTCCCAATTTGGTTATCGACAATGGAGACAATAATCTACCCAAAAACCACAGACCTCAATAAAATAATGAGCTATGTAGAACTATTAGATAACAAAGGAGAATTAAAATCGGCCCAGGATTTGAAAAAACAAGGAATTGCGATGGAATGGTGGCCTTATTTACAGATTAAAAAGGACCATGAACAATATGCCATATATGAGAAACAATTGGAATTAGACAAATTATTGCAAGAAACGGGAGGAAAAAATGATTACCAAAATATACAACTTTCTTTTAAGATATAAAATGGAGAAAGAGATAGTAAAATAGACAATGATAACCTTGGCTAGAAACTTTGGCTATAGCATTGAGTTAGAACAGTGGGACAAATTGTGGGAAAGAAACTATAAGCTTATAATGGCAGTAGCTTAAAAGGAGAATTTATATGAAATGTTCTACTGATGGCACCTACCACCAGCGAGATTGGCCAAGATGTTCCTACACCTATGTCCTGAATGTTGGAGATGTAGACATAAATCTGGAACGTTCTATCATATGTGGTGGACATGTCACCACGCCAGGAAATATTGGCTTAAAATTAAGGATTGGCTGGAAGGAATCATGGAACAGAAGATAGAATTGAAACCAGAATTGTGTTTATTAGGCATAATAGACCCAAGTATCAACAAGAAATATCAATATATAATATTACACATATCAACCTTTGCTAGGATTGCCTTTGGCCAAAATTGGAAACATAACACTCCCCCCCCCCCCCCGATGAAATGGTAATTAGGAAGATACTCGAATGTGCTGAAATGCACAGGATGACTATGGAGTTAAAAGAAAGAGAAAAGTCAGACTATTAAAAATTTGGAGTAGATTGTACAAGTGGCTAGAGAGTAGAAGCCAAAAAAAGAAAGAAAAGTTTTTAAAAACTATTGATTATAATAGGAAGAAAAATGTATGTATGTAAAACTTGATTATGTGTATTATACTATTCTATTACAATATAATTATTACATTAATATTAGAATTGTCAAAAACTACAAGAAGGCAATAATTAAATAGCAAAGTACAAGAGCAGAATATACATGCTGTTATGGGAAGCTGTAAAATTGTATTATATTGCTATGTTATTTGTGTTTTTTATTTTGTGTTGCTTTTTGTTTTTTCTCTTCTTTTCTTTTTACTTGTGGTTTTTAAACTTGAAAATGTTCAATAAATTTTTTTATTAAAAAAATAATCAGAGCCCTCCAAAGGATGTTTGTGACCCATGGACTACCTGATGTCCTGGTGTCAGACAACAGGCCACAATTCATTGCAACCCAGTTCAAACTGTTCCTGGCAAGCCATGGGATCCACCATGCACTAATCGCACTGTTCCACCCCGCTGGAAATGGCCAAGCAGAGAGAATGGTGAGAACAATGAAAGAGGCCCTGGCACGAATGGGACCAGGGGACTGACAAGTGCGAATAACAAAATACCCGCTAGTCCAACACATCACACACAGCTCCACAACAAACCAGAGCTCAGCAGAACTACTCCTGGGCTGCTGACTAAGAATCAATCTGGACAGATTGCATCCTGACTACTCGGCAGAGGTCCCCACAGACTCAGCCAGTAAAGTCTGAACATTTGTCAGGGGCAACCGGGTATATGCCCACAATTTTGCGGGTTGCTCCATTTGGATGCCAGCCAGAGTCATGGAAGTAACTAGACCACACTCCTATTGAGTGGATCTAGAAGACCGCAGGGTGTGGCGCTGCCACATCGATCAATTACAGAGCCGTTTCAAGACCTCTGCCCACTGACAACCAAATGGGACAACAAGAGATGGAAGCCAACAGGGCAAAATGACACAACTATCCTCCCCCCACAACTGGACAGCCAATGGTGGATGCAGGATGACAAGGGCACAAGAATCGGGCACAAATACCTATGGAGCTGACTTTCCCCATATTTGGAGCACCTGCCACTGAGGCCCCACAGTTGCCACAAATGACTCCTGGGAAGGACTCCATTCAGCTGCTGACTCCAGATGCCAACTCCCCAGGAATAAGAGAAGGACCAAGACAGCCAGAACCAACCCACTGCTGACCTGCGAATGATGAGGCTCCATGTCTGCAGCAGACAATTCCTGGAGAGGACTAGACTCAGTTGCCTGCTCCGCATGCCAACTCTTCAAGAATGAGGGGAGAATTGTGCAGGTCTGAATGATCCCACCGCCAGCCAACGTACTTGCCTATGGCTGTAGCATAAGGACTGGAGACAGAAGTCTCTGGCTAGGTGGGGAGGGTGTTGAGTATGCAAATACAGAGTGAGAGTTTCACTTCTGTCCATGATTCAAGCGGGAAAATACTTTGAACTGATTGATCAATGGCTGACAGGCTCCTTTAAAAGATAAGGAATTTGTTAACCAATTTTAAATTCAGCAAGATTTCAGAATATGAAGTTTTAGCTTTCAAAGATTATTACATTGTTTTCAATTAATGACAAAATAGTAAGTTTAGATTTTCTGATTCCATACTTTTACATTTCATTCTTTCTTCCCTGATTTTTTTTACATTTCCAACCTTCCCTTTTCTTTTTATTCTCTCTTTAGTTTCATCTCACTTAGATTCCATCACAAACTTGCCTGCTGGATAAAAAGCAAAGCTGAAATCATTCTCTATAAATACCATTTATTGGTACCCTACAAAAATGAAGACATGGGGTACTCAAGTTTATTTTATAGCACTCAAGTTTGTAAAAAAAAAAAAACCTTAAACAAAATAGCTGAGTCATAATGAATGACCTTCTGGTCTTCTCCAGATCTTTACTTTGACATCCAACCAGACTGGTTATCTGAAAATGAATGACATTGAATGTTTGTACTGCAGGTAGTCCTTGACTTATAACTTATAACTGCAATTGAGACTGGAATTTACATTGTATATCAGGGCAGTTATAAAGCAAATCATCATGCAGTTGGACCTTGTTTTATGACCAATTTTACCACAGTTGTTAAGAGAATCAGTTCAATTGTTAAGGAAATCATGTGAGTATTAAGCAAATCCAGCTACCCCAATTAATCTTTTTTTTCCCAGAAACTTATGGGACGGTCACAAATCATTATCATGACTGCAAGATGCTGTAACCAATTACAAATGTGAGCCAAGCACACAAATTGCAATCGTGTGACAGCAGGGATGGTACAATGGTTATAAGTGCAAGGAAAGGTTGCAATCACTATTTCCAAGGCTTTAAGCCATTGTTAAACAAACCATCATAAGTCAAGGATGGCCTGTATATCTTAAAGCATGTGCATAGGATTGCACCATATCTATCCCCAAATTTAACAAATCTAGGTTTTCTATAGGCACATACTGTATATGCTATTAAATAAAGATAATATACTGTTAAACTTAAAACACAGAATAACATTCATTTCATTTACTGGCTTCATTCTAATTTATTAACCTTCCCAACCACTGGGTGCCACTATTGGTTTGTAAAGTTAACTGATAGCAGAAATTTTGCAATTTGATTGGTACATGCAAACATGTAGCTGCATGTACACTCAGATGATTTGGAATTCCACAAACTTTGGAGGTTTATGTATATTTACTCAAAATAACTACTCTTCAATGGAATTTACTCCAAAAATAAGTCTTGCTTGTAGTGAATATGCGAGCGTGTGTGTCATAAGCACTCTCACTGAAATTTCCTTCACAGGAAGAAAATTGCTATTTCTTTTTTTCCTATTTCTTCTACCGAACTTCAGATGTAATATGATTGCAAAGTCTCATAAATAAGCATGCATAAAGATGAAAAAGAAATATGAAGTCATAATATTTGACTGATTTTTGTGGCATATTTAAGGTGACCAGATTTTCAGATTGGTAAAGAGGGACACCTTTGACCGGGGGGGGGGGGGGGGGTTGATTAAAATTTTTATACGGAGCAACAAAAATGTTCATACAACGCAAAAATAGTATTGTAATATTTTTTTATTTCAACATAACTACAATTTACAAATATAAATTGTAACTGTTGCCAAACATCAAAATTTTGATCACGTGACCATAAGGATGCTGCAATGGTCGCTAAGTGTGAAAATGGTCGCTAAGTGTGAAAAATGGTCATCAGTCACTTTTTTCAATGCTATTGTAACTTTGGTCACTATACCACCTTTCTGGCCACAGTTCTTAAGTGAATAACTGCAGCTGATAAGTTAGTAACATAAGTGAATCTGGTTTCCCCATTTGACTTTGTCAAAAGGTGATTATATGACCCCAGGACACTGAAACCATCATAAATACGAATCTGTTGCCAAACATCAAAATTTTGATCGCGTGACCATGAGGATGCTGCAATGGTCGCTAAGAGTGAAAATGGTTGCTGTGTGAAAAATGGTCATCAGTCACTTTTTTCAATGCCATTGTAACTTTGGTCACTATACCACCTTTCTGGCCACAGTTCTTACGTGAATAATTGCAGCTGGTATTTTGTATTTTGGACAGAATCTTTTTTTAAATAGCCTAAGACAATTTAAAAAAAGAATCCACACAGAATAAATTGAAGTAAAACTATTCAAACTATTCTTTCTATGCACAATATATTTCAAAGTATTGTGCATAGAATTTTTAAACATGGTTTCACTTCAATTTATTTTGGATAGAATCTTTTTTTAAATAGTCTAAGACAATTTAAAAAAAGAAGCCACACAGAATTTTAAAAAAATCCTATGCACAATAAAAAAAATATTATTTTAAAATACATTAAAAAAATAAAAGAAAAAAAACCCAGCTCACTTACCAGCAGGCTTGCACTACAAGTCAACCCAGAATGATGTAGATGTTAATACAACGAACTGAGCAAATTGAAATGGTGAAATTAGTCAGGGAAATATTTTTCAAAGAAACTTTGCCACCATTTTGGAGCAGACCTCCAACCTCCGTGCCCCTCCCCTCCGGAAGTAACACTCGCGACCTCTCTAGCCATTTCCTGGAGCTCTATGGTACTTGGTCATTTTTTCTTATAAAATGAGGTAAAAGGGGCACGGGGGGGGGTCCGTTTTGTTGCTTTAACGTTTTAATATCTTCAATGAAAGTACTGAGACAGAGAGAGAGAGGGATTAGACAGGGTGTCTTTTGTCTTGCCCCGGTTAGGATTTCTTAAGCAAATCCACTGGGCTTTCAACTTGAAGCCAGAAAATCGGGACTTTTTTAAAACGGACTGGGACACGGGACAAATTGTTATAAAGCGTGACCATCCCGCTGAAATCGGGACGTCTGGTCACCTTAGGCATATTCCATGACAAGGTTTTTTTTAAATGTCAAGAATTATCCCTGGGAAGATCTATTGATTGCACTTTTTTTGCCAGTTTGTAAATACAATGATTCCCAACTGCCTGAATGAGATTCATCAGGTTTCTTAGATTAGTGATTTCCAGGTCTGCTAGCTTTGCAGAGCAAAATTGAAACAGAATTGATGCAAATTTTGGGAACGATTCACTTAGTGATGATGATCTATATAGTGACAGTAATTCACTTAGTGATGGTAACTCACTTAGTGATGGTGTCAGTGTTCAGGGAGGAGAAGCTGAACAAGATATGAAGCAAGGGAAGGTTGAAGCACAAGAGCAGTCAAAATCTATAATTCAGTAGCTCAATCGTTAACTTTGAGTTAAATTCTCCAGGTTGGAATCACATGTACATTTGGGAAAAGGTCTTCCATGAAAATAGTTGAGATCCCATAGTCAATGTTTGACTAGATGGCCTGAAATTCTGGCTCAGTTAAGGGCAGCTTCCTGTGTCCCTTAACATTGCATTGTGGTAGCAATTGCTAATGTTACAAGAATTTCCAAAATGAACAGTTATATTAAACAGTTTCCAGAAATAGTTATATACACTGTGACATCAAAGTCAGTATTTAGTAGGATATGCATTTACAAATAAATAAGTAGCTTTCAGTGTATTTTTATGGCCCTGGAGAATAAGAAAGTAGACTACTTTCTTGTTATTCTCTCAATGCTGAAAAAAAATGGGGGGGTCAAGCCTCTCTGTGAATTGTTTTGAAGAAAATACTCAGGCAATTCAAGTATCAGTCCAATTCCAATATCAAGCCAAATAATATACAGTAACAACATTTTATTTGCCTTTCACACACTAAAGCATCTCAACTTACTTATTTCTATTTGCAATAATTATTTGCCACGGTTCAGTGTGAGTAGTCCTCAGCTTATGACAATTTGTTCAGAGTCCATTCAAATTTACAAAAATGCTGAAAAAATGGACTCATGACCTGGATCCAAAACAGCAGCCTTTTGAGTTATGTGATTGGAATTAGGGCACTTGGCAATCTATGCACACTTACAACCACAGGGACCCTGCAACCCATTCATCTATCTCCCCCCCACATATATGTCATTTTGGGCCCTGGAGCCCTATGTTCTATTGCCCCAGTTTCCTTTGGCCATCTTATTATTCCCACTCCTGATGAGCCATGCCCAGCCTGGTTCTTCATGTCAAGAAGCCTCTTTGTGCACAGTTCGCAAAAGCAGACTGCTTTGCGCTGTGTTGCTGGACCAGGTGGGGCCCCCAAGCATGCTGCAGATCTGTGTCTGCTCCTTCCTTGCTACCTTCTTGCTTCTGCTTCTTCTGGCACCCAATCCGGCCCAGAAGCCCAGGGCAAAGGGGCTTGATTTTTCCAGACGGCATCCAGCTTTATGCCATGGGGCTTCTTGGCATGAATGGCCAGGACAAGCATGTCTTGTTAGCAGTGAGAGCAGGATGGCAAAGATAATTTGAGGCAGGGGAGGGACATGTGTAACAGGCATCTCAAATGAAGATTCTGGTAACTATTTCTTCCATTGCAATTTCAATTCAAGTCTCTGTTTTATTACATCAGTGACTTACTGTCTAAGAGACTGCTGCTTTCATGAAAAAGATATTATGGAGTTTTTATTCTCCAGAGCAGTCCAGGCGCTCTAAAGATTTGAAAAACAAAAGATAGGAGAAAAACACTTTTCAAAGGTGCAATATTCCATCTGTTTTTTTAAACATTTCCTGAAAGAGATTCTGAACTTGAGTATAAAATGGCCTGATATTCTAACAATTGTTGAATTGCTCTCCTTGAGTAGTAAAATGCAAACCTCTTTCCCTATATAACATCTACTTTTTCATCTTGCCAGTCAGGAAGATTTTCTATTATTACTCTAGCCATAGAAAATGATTATATTTTAGTAGCCCTAGGCCTGTAATGGTGAACCTATGGCACACGTGCCACAGGTGGCATGCAGAGCCATATTTTCCAGCACCGCAGCCCTCACCTCCAATGCTCATGTGCGCGCCATCCACCTGATTTTTGGCCTTCCAGAGGGCCGAGGGAGACAATTTTCACCCCCACCCAGGCTTCAAGAAAGTCTCCAGAGCCCGAGGAGGCAAAAAATCCCCCCCCCCATGCATATGGGGTCATGCACACATGCACAGGTAGGTGGTACGCACACAATTTTGACTCACCTTTAGAAAAAGGTTAGCCATCACTGCCCTAGGTGCTACATTTAAATAAATAGCAATAACAATAGCACAGGCTTATATAATAATAATATAGCCTTTATTGTCATTGTACAAAATAAATACAACAAAATTGATTAATATACAACTTCACAGTGTCAGGGTTCCAAATAGCATCCAAAAGTAAATCAGAATCCAAGGCAAAGTATTGCTCAAAGTTTCAATTTATTAAGAGAGCCATGTTGGTACATCTGGGAAAACCCGAATGTGAAAGCTTCCAGGTTTTCTCCACCTAGTTGAAAGTTCAAGATTGTGCAACCCACCCACAATTCCATCACATGGTCCAATCTCCCACTGCCATGCTGGCAGTTTCACCAATCCAGTTTCAGGCAGGTGCAGAGGTGCAGAGACAAAAGATGATCTTGGCTTTCTAGAAAGAATTTTGTTTTGGCTACACAGTAGGTAACTCTGTACAATCCCCCCTCCCATTTTCCCACAATAGAAAAAGGCATAGTAGAATAATAGAAAGCGTGGCAGGCCTGAGATCCACAAGGAAGCTGCAGGCCTGACACACAGTGCTTTACAGTCCTCTCTAAGTAGTTTATAGAGTCAGCATATTGCCCCCAACAATCTGGGTCCTCATTTTACTGACCTCAGAAGAATGGAAGGCTGAGTCAACCTCTGCCGGCAGCTGGCCCACAACCATAGAGCGTACGCCCAGAGCAGCCACTGCCGGAAGACTCAATTTGGAAGCTGTAGAAAAAGCCATGCGGTGGCAACGGAGGTCCTCTGGCTCTGCAGAGAGAGCTGGGCCAGGGCATCATGAGGCTGGGAGGTGCGTGAGTGAGAGCGGAACAGCCACTCGCGCAACCCCCCTCTCCAGCCATGCAGAGCGCCATTCACTGCCATTTCGAAGGCGCCAAGCCATGGGAGCCAGGCGGCAGTGAACAGGCGCTCACATGGCTTGGCAATACCCCTCGGTCAGTGAATGGCGCTAGGAAGGGGGTTTGTCAGGTGGCTGCTCATGAGTGTGGTCACTTCATGGTGGCTGTGTTGCGCTGCTGCGACAGCACAACACAGCCATTCACCCATTAGGTTGTGCCCGGCTCTTTGGGAGCCCGCTTGCAAGAGAGCAGCCACCCAGCAACCCCAAAACAATAAATCCTCCCCTCATAATAAGGCCCAAGCCATATTTTGTGTGTAAAAAGAAAATAAGACTCTATCTTATTTTGGAGGAAACACAGTAGTTGATAAATACCTATTTCTGAGAAAATGTGAGTGTTAGATATTTTTAACACTGTGGAATATTGTAGCACAATTGCTTTGACAGTAGAAAATCTAGGTTCTCTTGCTCCAATTGCTAAAGCGTTAGCTTTTTGAACCTGGCTCATAGCCCATAAACCTGAGTTTTTTAGCCTTTGGTTGTCCTTTTCTTCTAATTGCTTTTGGAATATGCACCCATGTATGGCTTCCAAAAACCTTTAAATGTGGAAGAGATTGTTTCCTCCCATATAGCACTGCATATGGATTATCCATAATGGAAGAACTCCACACCTATTGATTAAATAGCAGTCAACATGGCTTCATCCCAATATGACCTGCTCAGACCAGAATCCTCCAACAGTGAGTCTTTCATGGATTGTAAGACTCCATTTTGTCTATCATCAACACCATTCTCAGCTGCTATGTACAAATTTGTGCATCTGTTTTATACCTAACTGTCCCAACCATTATTGAAAACTTGTTGACATGAATTCTGAACCTCTGTCAGTTTGCAGCTGACATACCTATTGCTTATATCTCCACGAAGCTTACCCATTGCTTAAATTTCTGTAGTACCTCTATTTTACTCTTCGGTAAATAGCAGAACCCAAACCTGCTGTAGTCATCTACAATGAGCAGTACATACTTAGCTCCTCCCAAACTGGTTTGCATTGGCCCAACCAAATCTGCATGTACCAGTTCTAGAGCTCTTGTTGTCTGTCTTGTGCTACTTTTGCTCACTGGGAATATTTTGGACTTTGATGAGTTGCATACTGCACAGTCCAAATATGCCTTACATCCCTTTAAATTTAACCCTTCTGCAAACTGGTCCATCTTTTGCAAAACTCTGAAGCTGGCATGGCCAAGCTTCCTGTGCAAGAGATGAACACATGAATCATGTGGTGGCTCATTCCCAAATGTCTGGGCACATTGAACCTTTTGTCCTTGCAACACATAAAGATTATCCTCTTTTATGCCCTGTGCACATATATTCCCATTTTCTTTATGAGACACCTCCCATTTACAAATGTGGTCTCCAATCCTTGCTTGTCAAAATTAGAGACACTTAGTAAATTATGCTCCATTTCAGGCACACATTATATCATTAAACCTCATTTCTAGATATGGAATTTGCACACTGCCTCTTCCAATGACTTTAGACTTCTGGCCATTTGCCAATGCCACTGCATTTCCAGCAGCTGGATCCATCCTGTACAATTTAGAGTTATTAACAATTGTTTGACTTGCATCATTGTCTACCAACCATTTGTCTCTATTTGTCTAGTGCAATAGCTGACTTTTGCCACAGCAGCCTGTCCTTCTGTAGCCTTTCTTCTTTGCAAACAGTGTTTCTTCAAATGAGTCTTTTCACCACAAATGAAGCACCTCCTAAGGTTGCTGGTCTTTCTGTTTAGAAAGTCTTTGCTGGGCTGTAATCTGATCTCAGCCAGTCTGTGGAATTTTTCACTGCTCTTATCTATCTGCTCCTTGGATCCTCACCTCAAGAATTTCTCCTCATGGCTTTTTCTATAATGGTGTTTCTGCTCCTCAGCAATCAAAAAAGCCTTTAAAGCCTCCAAATGCAACTCCTGCTCTGGTTTGTATTCAAATACTGCAGAACAGAGGTGGGTTTCTTCTGGTTCGGCCTGGATTGGGCAAACCAGTAGTGGCAGTGGTGGGAGGCTCCACCCACCTCCCCAGACACTTCTGCGCATGAGCAGAAGCAGCATGCGTGCACGCGAGCATGGACACTCAAGCGAACCGGTAGTAAAAAAAATGGAAACCCACCACTGCTGCAGAAACAATGTCCCATGTTTCATCTAGGCTGTTTAATACCAACAACACTTTTTGAGCTTCAGGGAACTGCAATCCATGCTGTTTCAACTCCACAAATAAAGTTTGAATTTTTTCAAAATGCTGTTTCACAGATTCCGCTGGTTGCAAACGGGCTCTGTATAATTTTATTGATAACTGTACAATATTGCATGGAGACACACTCACATGCACACTTCTTAATTTCAACCAGAACTCCTTTGCAGTCTTTAAAAGCTACATTAATAAACTGTTCATTTTCTAAACTCAAGATGATATAAGCCATTACTTTAGCATGCTGCTTCTGCTCACCAGCTGCAAAAGCTCCCTGGGATGGATCAATAACAATGTCCTCAAATGATGGGGCTTGATGTCGCTACGACATGACATGCAGCCTTGGGGCTCCAGGATTGCTGTCGATATCTATGTGTTCTGACCCCCCCCCCTTTGACGGCTTGTTAACAAATGCAGGCAGAGAAACTTAAAAGGACTTTCTTTTATCACTTTTCAGTTCAAACTGGCTTCGAGCCCAGACAATAACAGAAATACAGTCTTTGACCAGATAATATAATGAAAACAAATCCTTCTTACGGCAACTCAATTTAAACAAAACAAAAGCAAAACATTTCTTCCAAGAGTTTCTCCGAATCAAAGTTACAGACATACAGAGCACTTATCCAAGTGAATCTTACATAAACCATGACTGATAATCAAACAATATTGTACAAACCAAGGCACGCACGAAGGAACGTATGTTGATTCCAGCAACTGGGGCGTGGCAGCATCTCTCCTTTTATCTCCAAACCTGCCTCAAACCCGCCCCCAGCTGCATAATGAATCTTGATCCTGAAAAAGCTCTCAGCAGAACTGCTGAATCACCACACTGAATTTTGTATGCTGGAAAAACTTGCAGCAAAACTGCTGAGTCACAACATCTATGTTACTGGACGATCCTTTTTGGATCGAAACCTTTCTGAAGAAACAGTGACAGTGAAGGGCATGTCCTGCTATCTCAGGGGCATCGCAAAGCCCCTGATTGATCCAGGAAAAAGTTCTTTTTTTAAAATATATTTTTATTTTCAAAACAAACATACAAATTATCCTTCTTTACATACTGTAGAAAGTGTATCAGTTGGTTACAAAAGGCTTTTGTGCATCTCTTCCACCATCATCAAATATAATTCATATTAATTCTAATATCTTAACTTGGATATTTATTATATTACCATCATCATACCTCCACTTTTATTTGACTATGATTATTTAAACGTCCTTCATCATAAAATATACCAAGATCTAATACATAACCACATACTGGCATTTCATTTACTTATTTATAAAATCCTCCATTAACATTAAATCATCATATCCTATTCTAGCTAAACATCCATAATATTTAATACCAAAATTTTCTAATCCTCCTTTCCAAATCCCTGTTTACCATTTACATTCAATTCCCTCATATTGTACTCATAGCATGTATATAATTTATTATCATTATCCTTTCTTTATTTGACTATATAGCAATATAGCAATAGCAGTAGACTTATATACCGCTTCATAGGCCTTCCAGGCCTCTCTAAGCGGTTTACAGAGAGTCAGCATATTGCCCCCAACAATCTGGGTCCTCATTTTACCCACCTCGGAAGGATGGAAGGCTGAGTCAACCCTGAGCCAGTGAGATTTGAACCGCTGACCTGCTGATCTAGCAGTAGCCTGCAGTGCTGCATTTTAACCACTGCGCCACCTTGGCTCTTATATCCTATATCATAACATTTTCCCCCTAATAATTGAAACTGAGCTGTGTCTAATTTTGTTCTTTTTTATTGTTATTGTTATTAATAACCTTTATATATAGTCCAAAAGTATTTCTAGCCTTCCCTTCGCGGGTAACATTCAATATTCATATCCAATTATTACTTATCATAGCAGCTCAACATTGTATATATTACCATCATAATCATTTTTTATTTAATTATACCTATTGTCACTAAATTTAACTAATTTTAGCTAGTTTTAAATTATACTCTTCCATCTATAAACCTGTATCTCTCCAATAGCAAAACAATCTAATGTCTTCTGCCATTTGTGGATCCAGTCCTCCAAACATCCTCTTGATCAAATCTGTATGGACTCCTCTTAGCAGATCCTTGCTTGTAATATCTCTCATGTAGTCCTGATGCCCTCTTTCTGTTTCCTTGTTCAGCTTATCTTTAATTATCAGCAGTGATATAAAGTATTTTGCCAGTAGTATTTCATAGTCCATAAATTATTTAATGTTTCTTCTTCTTCTTCTTCTTCTTCTTCTTCTTCTTCTTCTTCTTCTTCTTCTTCTTCTTCTTCTTCTTCTTCTTCTTCTTCTTCTTCTTCTTCTTCTATGTCCTGTCCTTTGAAATAAATTTTCTCTCCATTTAATTCCTCTTCCAATATTCCATTCCTTCCTCCCTCAGAAATACCATGAATATCAACAGGCTCAATCTCTTTATATTCATCTTCCATTTTAGTTTTTTGAATTTCAATCTTCTTATTTTGTATTTGAAAAACATCCTCAGTTTTTTCATCATATTTTGTTGTTAAATGCACCAAATAATACAATTTTCTCTCAATTCTTTCCTCTGTATCTAACAATCTCTGCAGTGCTAAAAATACTCCTCGTAGATTCAAAGGCCCTGTGGATGCCATGTCCATACGCAGTTATATTTTTTCTTAGAAGGTCAGCAAGACTAAACACACACACTCACAAGCTCTCTGTAAGCGAAAACAAACTTCAAAAGGACAGCTGTAAAATCTTATCAGATCTTAAGCCAAACAGCTAGGCAATAAAAGCTTGTAATGTCGCAGTCAAAACAATCAATCTGTAGTTTGCAGACAGAAATGTAAGAAGAAGAAAGCTTAGTCCCTCCATTTGAAAAGGTTTTGCTTAGATTCAATCCATGTAAATAGCATTTAAAAAGTAAGATAACCACTGTCCAGAACCAATACAAAAATCAAATTCGCCACTAAGTTCTATTTTTTTTTAGTAGTTAGTTTTTGGGTTTTATAGGCAATCAGTTTTTTAAAAAACAATAAGTTTCTCACTAGCTGGAAACACTTTCTCTTTCCACATCGTTCCGTTCTGAGGCCGCCCTGATTTTGTCAGTCTTGACAAAAGACTGGAAATTTTATTACCAGCTATTAGACTTTTCCTTGTTTCTCTCGGAGATTTTGTGATCAGCAAGTTGTAATCTTCCTATTCACCATCTCTTCGGGATGATTTAGGTCCGTTGGGACCCCCCAGCGATAAAAGTGTTGACTGCAATCTCAGAGCTTTGAGATCGCATGTCATCTCGTCACGGCTTCGGCCCCACCCTTTTCAGGAAAAAGCTCTTTTTGCCAGCTACAAGAGAAGCAGCCAATATGGCTGCAGAAGGTTGGGACAAGCCCCTGAAATGGAAGCCGTACAGGAGAGACAGTGTGCCAAAATGGTGAGAAAAATCTTTATTATTAGATAAGAAAACCCAAAAGACTCAGAGTTAAAATAAAATTGAAGACAGAAGGAAATAAGCGTCAAATTTACCCTGGTTTAAAACTATCATGTTATCCTTTCCACTTTAAATTTGTTTGCTTTCTATGGATGGACTTTTTACAAATGCCTCTTACTTTTACAAATGCCTCTTACTTTTAAACTGGACTGGTCTTTTTTCCCCCTTCTTCCTCTAGACTTTTCTCATTTTTTTGTGGTTGTGGATTAAAAGCCTCTTTCTTCGCAAGGCTCACCCGGATTGTAATCTTTACAATTTTTTTCTCTTTCCAGAGAAAAACTCTCTCCTGAGTTCAGAGCTTAGAAAAAAGAGGCAATAACAGAGGGAAAAGATGTAACACTGCCATCTAGTGGCTAGAGGCTTGGCAACATCTGATATTACAAAGCTATCAGCTTTGTTTACTGAAAGGGTTAGTGGGAAAAACTTCACTGAATTTGTTTGAAATCTAGCAAAAGAGTTGAGAATACTTATAAAAATAATGATGAAATTTGAGGACAGTTTTAAAAATTACAGAGACACATGAAAGTGATAAGAAAATTGTTGACATTGACAGCAAATCGAGTGTGGAGGAAATTGATCAGTGCGAAATACGGAAAGGAGAGATCGATGAACTGGAACTCTATCTCAGATGTCAAAACATAGATGAAGAAAGGGGAGAAAATTTGGCAGAAACAATGAGTGTAATTTCGTCAGAAGCACTAGTGATAACGAAAGTCAAACAGATGAAAGGAACAGATGGAGGGTTTCGAATTCTTATAAGATATCCATTGAACAAGTTGTCAAGAAAAGTCCACATAAGACTTATCAAGAAAACACTTAGAATACAGATTCTACAAATGGCAAGAAATATTGGACTGCACTATTTCTGGAAGGATACAGGATGATGAAATGAAATGTCACAATAACATTTAGTTAAATGTAGTTAAACTTTGAGTACTATATATAAGACAAAGTAATAATAGCTATAGTCAAATAAATGATTAATAATGATAATAAAGAATTCATATATAGTAGAGTGATAATATGAAATTCTATATAAACTGTGAGGATGATGGAGATGATGTTGAAAAGCCTTTTTATAAAAGATAAATTATAAATTATTAAATTATTTTATAAAAGATAAATTAGAATAGAATATAAAGATGTAATATCATTGGATGATTTCAGGATGATGTAATGAAATGTCATAATATAAATTTACCTCAAATTTAATATGCCTCATATAAAAAGGATGTAATAATAGCTATGCTTAATGAATGTTATACAATTATAATAACATTATAACAATTATAATAATTTGTATAAATGTATCTTAGATTGATGATACTAATAATGGAAAAAACATGGAATTGAAAATTATTAGAGAATGTTATTAATGCTAAAATAATAGAATGATTTAGAATAGGATCCAAAAAACCTTTATTATTGGATATATTGAAGATGATATAATGAATCATTGTAACACAAATGGATACATATTTAGGACTTCCGGTTTGGCATCACGCTGGTGCGAGCTGCTGACAGATCCTCTGCTCGGTTCGCCCGGCCTTTTGCACGAGCGTGGCTGTAGCAGGCAAGGTCTTTTCGAGGTGCGAGGTGGAGAGGGGAAGCATCGGAGCAGTGGAGGGAGAAAGGCAATCTCCCCCACGAAGCGAGAGGCTCCCTCAGATCGAGTGATTGATTTTATTTTATTTTATTTTATTGCATTTATGTGCCGCCCTTTTCCCCAAAAAGGACTCAGGGCGGCTCACAATTCAAATCAGGGAAGGGGGGTACAGACAGAAAATAAAAAGACAAAACATAACAATACATAATTTAAAAACACACAACAGTCATACCATTCGAGATGGGGGCCAACAGCTCTTTAGCCCCAGGCCTCTCGGAACAGCCAGGTTTTAAGGGCTTTGCGGAAGGCCTGGAGGGTGGTGAGGGTTCGAATCTCCACGGGGAGCTCGTTCCAGAGGGTTGGAGCAGCCACAGAGAAGGCTCTCCTCCGGGTAGTCGCCAGTCGGCATTGGCCGGCGGATGGAATTCGGAGGAGGCCTAATCTGTGGGATCTAATCGGTCTATTGGAGGTAATTGGCAGCAGGCGGTCTCTCAAGTACCCAGGTCCAATACCATGAAGGGCTTTCTAAGTGACGACTAGCGCCTTGAAGCGTATCCGACGACCAATAGGCAGCCAGTGCAGCTCGCGGAGGATAGGTGTTACGTGGATGAACCGAGGTGCACCCACGATCGCTCGCGCAGCTGCATTCTGGACAAGCTGAAGTCTCCGAATGCTCTTCAAGGGCTGCCCCATGTAGAGCACGTTGCAGTAGTGCAAAAGGAGGTCGGCTGATTAATGGCCGACCAGAAGACATGACTGCCAGCCTTTAACAAGGAAGGGAAAGACAGCTGCAGGGAACATATCGGATTGAAAGACGGTAAACGAAAGACCTTGATTTAAGAATCTAAATTTGAAGAAATTAATAATTTAATTGTTCTGAGCATGGATATGTAAGTGGGTGCATTGAGCTGAAGCGGCGAGTAAAGACGGACAGGGAAAGATTTAAGAGAGCCGAGCGGCAGATCGGATAGAGAAGGACTGAGTTTTTAATATTTAAATTTGGAGGATTAACAGTGGGTGAGACGGTGAAGAGAAAGACAGTCGGTTGGATCTATCCTCCTCGTGGGAAAAAGGGGAAAAAGATCTGCGAGTCATGAGGGTTTGAATCAGCTTTAAAACTCTGGTGAGGCGTGCCGAGGTATACTGATAGAGACAACAGAAGGGCAACACCTTGAAAGCGAAAACTGAGCACCAGGGGGGGAAACAAACCATCTCCCCCTGCCTCTTTCTTTACCTCACTGACAACAAGAAGTGATTGATGGGTGAGCTTTGAAATGACTATCGTGAGCTCTGACCTCTCCCGTCTCTTGACTCTCCACGCTGAAACGTTTTCTCCCTATCTAGTGGACACCTCTTAGATACTATAGAACTGTTCTACTGTATACTGTATAGTACTGCTCTAATTTAACTATCTTTCTTTTTTTGGGGTGTTCATTATAGTGGATTGATTGTTGTTGAACAACACACTGAGACTTGGGTAACTGATATATTGTTAACATTACTGTCTAGATACCTAACTCATTGGTTAATCACTTACTTAATTAAGTATAAATTATTCGAAAAGTTTATAGATTAATGTAATAGAACTGTATACTCTAACAGCAGCTAGAAAGTACTGGAACTACAGATCAAAGGGGGAGAGCTGAATTAAGTTAAATGGCAACAAGAATAGTAACCTTAACTAAAGGAAGCAAAAAACAAACTTCTCTATCCACTCCGGTGAGGGAAAAGTCGCCTGAGGGCAGGCAGACGGGAGATAAGACAGCCTCAACTTCACAAGGCCAGGAGGTAACAATGGACTCTCTACAGGAAGCAATATTGAAGATGAATGAAAACATCACCAAAGGCCTGGAGGGAGTAAAGCATGAAATGAGTGAAGTCAAAAATAATATGGGGAGGATTGAAGAGCATGTAGGGGCTATCCAAGCAGCTTTGTCAAGGAATGAACAGGAAATAAAAGAAGTTAAGGAGAGAACGGAAATAGCAGAAAAAAGAATAGATAAGACAGAGGATAGACTGGAATCCATAAACACAAATCTGGAGGAGGCCATCCTCCACCTAGAATTAGAGAGATCAGCATTTTATTTGAGACTACAAAATGTAGAAGAAGCGAGAGATGAAAATCTTCGGGAGCTGATTGCAGAAATTCTGGGACTAGTTCTCGACAGGCCCAAAAATGAGGTCATCAACGAATTGGATGAAGTTTACAGAATTAACACAAGCTTTGCGAGACGTCATCAACTTCCAAGGGAGATCCATCTGAGGGTTCTAAGAAGACAATTGAGAGAGGATATTTTTTTTTTTTTAAATATATTTTATTCAATTTTCACATTCCATTTGCAATCATTTATATACAGGGTATTTACTATAAGAAAAGAAAAAAAAAGAAAAAGGGAATAAAACGAACAAATAAAAAGGAAACACAACTCATCATTCACAACCCCACCTAACCCTTTCATCCTCCATACACCCCATCTACCCCCTCCAACTTTCCTTTCTCCCTCTAACACTCCCCTCCTACTTCCCTTTCCCCTCAAACCTTCCTTCTCCCCTTACTCCCCAGACACCCTCCTTACATTCCCCTTACTCCTTCCTTACTCCTCCCTCTTCTTTCCCTCTACCTCCCTCCTTGGTGTATGCCTTTATTCGAGTGTTGTTTGATCTGATAAAAATAAAATGAACCAAGGAAAAAAAGAAAAGAAAAAAAGGAAAAATAAAATAAAAGAACCACCGTATATAAATACATTCTTGTTCTTATTAAGACTATGTTAACACCCCCCACCCCACCCCCCACAAATCCCCATCCCTAATCCTCCCGACTTCCCAGGGCCCACACCTGGCACTACCTTCTATCTAAAATATCTTGTATACATATGGATTAAAAAATAAAAGTAATATATCAAAAGAAAAAAAAACAGAGAAAAAAAAAGAGAAAAGAAAAGAGAAAAGAGAGAAAAGAAAAAAAAGAAAAAAAGAAACCACTCTTTGTGTTGATCTCAGCCCCCCATCTTTATCTATGCTTAAATAGTATAAATCATTCTATCTATATTTTATTCTCGTCTCTTACTTCTTTGCTATTTACCCCAACCTTCTGTAGATTCTCCCGTTCCTCTTCCTAAACCTCATGATCCCTTCCGATAAAATTTAAGCAACGTGGTTCATGCCATATATTCAAATATAACTTTACAGACAAGTAATCAAACTTTCCCTTCTAGTAAAATTTAAACAGCATAAATGATCTTTCTTCACCCCCTTTTCAAACAGTAATTCAAAATCCCCTTCTTAGTAAAATTAAACAGCGTAGATCAAATATTACTTTACACAGGAATCAATTTCTATCTTAAGATAATTCCAACCGACTTCCTCTTCTAATAGGATTTAAATAACGTAGTTCATTCCACATGCATTTTACCCTCATCCCTCACTTGTCTGATATTTACCACTATCAAATTTATACTAGCATTTGTTTAAAATATAACTCAGAGCGATTTCAACCAACTTTCCCTTCAAATAAAAGTTAAGTAGCATGGATCATTCCACATATTTAGGTATTTAGGTATTTATTGGGATTTATATGCCGCCCTTTTCCCTGAGGGGACTCAGGGCGGCTTACAACGACAAGGGAGGGGAGGTGCAAGGTCAAAACAAAACAATATGTGAACAACAGAAAAGTAATAAAAACCCAACTTTCATTCAACAGTCAAACACTCGGGCGGGTAATTAGGAACCTATCCCCAGGCCTGCTGGGAGAGCCAGATCTTGAGGGCTGCGCGGAAGGTCTGGATAGTGGTGAGGGTGCGGATCTCCATGGGGAGCTCGTTCCATAGGGTCGGAGCAGCAACAGAAAAGGCTCTCCTCCGCGTGGTCGCCAGTCGGTTTTGACTGGCAGATGGAATTCGGAGGAGGCCCAGTCTGTGAGATCTAATTGGTCGATTTAGGGAGGTAATCGGCAGAAGGCGGTCTCTCATATTCAAATAATACTTTCAGCAAGAGTCAGTTAACCTTCTATTTTAAAGTAATCCCTTCTAACAAAGTTTAAACAACATAAATCATTCCGCATTCTTTTTACACTTATCTTAAGATAATCCCAACCGGCTTTCTGTTCTAATAAGCTTTAAACAACGTAAATTTTACCCTCATCCCTTGCTTGTCTGATGTTTACCACAAATAACGTAGTTCATTCCACATGCATTTTGCCCTCATCCCTTACTTGTCTGATATTTACCACTATCAAATTTATACTAGCATTTGTTTAAAATGTAACTCAGAGCGATTTCAACCAACTTTCCCTTCAAATAAAAGTTAAATAGCATGGATCATTCCACATATTCAAATAATACTTTCAGCAAAAGTCAGTTAACCTTCTATTTTAAAATAATCCCATCTAACAAAGTTTAAACAACATAAATCATTCCGCATTCTTTTTACATTTATCTTAAGATAATCCCAACCGGCTTTCTGTTCTAATAAACTTTAAACAACGTAAATTTTACCCTCATCCCTTGCTTGTCTGATGTTTACCACTATCAAATTTATGCTAACGTTAATTTAGAATCTAGCTCAAAGTAGTTTCACCCAGCTTTCCCTTCTGATAAAAATTAGTCCGCTTTTTCTACCGAAGAGAGGTCTCAAACCCCCATTCAATCCTCAACTTTAGCAAGCATTTTGAAATGTCTAAATTCTCGATCTCCGTTTTTCTGCTTCTCCGAAGGAGGAGGGGCTACCCCCTCCATCTTGCAGCCACATGGCCAGCCGCTTGCCTTCTCCTTCCGCTTGTCTCTCCTCTCTTCCAAGCGCGTCAGGAAGTCCCGCCTTCAGAATCCTACAATAGAAATCTTGAGCCTCCGAAACAGAGTTAAGACGAAATCTTTGATTCTCAAATGTAACCGTGATACCGGCAGGGGCCTCCCATCTGTATTGAATCTGTTGACTCCTAAGCTCCTTAGTTAAAAAGGTGTAGTCCCTTCTTGCCTTCAGCATCTGAAAAGGAATATCTTTGAAAACAATCAGGTCCTGGCCGTCAACTCGGAAACTGTTATTATGAAGCTTTTGCACAATCGCATTTCTAGATTCTTTTGTAGAGAAATGTATAATTATGTCCCTTGGGAGCTGTCGCTGTTCCGCTATCAATGAGTTCTGGCGATAGATTTTCCGAATCTGCCAATCAAAGTTAAGTCCCGGGCTTCCCAACGCATGGCTGAAGGCTTCAGCAAAGGTCTGTTTCAAATTCTCTTGCTCCTTTTCACGGAATCCTCTGACTCTTATTGCAAATGCCTTCCTATTAAAATTTATCATCATAAGCTGTTCTTCGTTATCTCTAATTTTTTGTTGTAAAATTTGAATATTGGTAGTCAAATTAAAATTAGCCTTCTCCAGACTTTCCAATTTGTTCTCTATTTCAGCAGAGTAATCTGACAGGGCAGACACGGCTGCAAACGTATTCGCCTTCATTTGATTAACTTTAGATTTTAAATCATCATAAAGTTCCAATACAAATTCCTTAATTTCTTGCTTAAAGGCATTAAACATTTTAAAGAGATATTCCTGTGTTAAAAATTCTCCAGTAGAGGGCGTAGGAGACAAAGGCTGTGTTTCCAGTAAAAATTCTTTAAATTCTTTAGACACATTTGTAGCAAGACGCTTCTTTGATCTGGGTGCCATAATAAATAAACAAGTAAGCAACGCTTCGCTCCCCTCTATTTCCAAAGAAGAAGAGTTTATTTTGTTAAGGAGCGGTCTGCAGGAAGATAACACCGGCTAAGTACATCCAGTATCAATCATCCACGGAGAGAAATCGCCATTTTGAGGTCTATTTAGACAAAGAAGTCTCTAAGACGAATGGTGCTGGTATTTAAGATAGTAATAAAAGCATAAATCTCACAGGGGTGGTACCCTCCCGTATCAATTCTAGCTTGAAAAAACTTTGTTTTGTCCTGGGGGGGGGGCTAGCCTGTCTGGGGCTGCCAAAAAAAAAGGCAGCTGAGAAGAACTGGCTGGAGATAAAAGCTCCGCTCCGGCTGGATCTAATCTCTTTCCACAGCCAAAAAAAGAAAAAGGCTGTGGCTTACGAATAGACCCTAGCCTACGGAGCTATCCTCCCTGCCCCTTTCTTAGCCAAAAAGGGGTGCTATCTATGATCTTATTTAGATATACAAACCAGATCTCTGAGGAGCTCGGTGGAGCCCTCCTCGGCAACAGGCCACGCCCCCAGGAAGTCCACTGCAGAAGCCGAGAGAGGATATTTTAAGCACAATAAGAGGGGACTCATTAACATATAAAGGTAAAGAAATTCTTATCTTAAAGCAGATCCCCCGGAGAATTAGAGAGAAGAGAAGGAAATATAACTTCCTCTCCTCACAATTAAATAGACATAGAATCCCGTTTCGATGGCTCCTTCCGGAAGGAATGCTAGTAATATGGAGGGAAAAGAAGTACCGGATAGACACCTTGGAGAAAGCTCAAGAATTCCAGGAACTTTTATTTGCAGACAAAGAGAGGTTTAATAAAGAAGGAACCTCAAGTAGAAGACAGGAAGATATTATAACTGAATCCCAACTGGAGGGGCGAGAGACGAGAGAGGTCAGAGAGCGAGAGAGATATGGCAGAGAAGAATCAAGAGCAAGGTCACCAATTGAGACAAGATCTAAAGGTGCCCTCAAAGCAAACAACATGTAAAGGAGTTGAGGAATGGGAAACGAATATACTATCAGCAAATATAAATGGTCTTAACATAACATCAAAAAGAAAACATGTACTGTTGGATTTATTGAAACAAAAGTTAGATGTAATCTGTCTTCAGGAAACCCACATTAAAGAGAAATATAATAACCTGTTGAAATGCCCAAAATTAGGTAAAGCATTTTGTTCGTCAGCACAAACTAGAAAAAGGGGAATTGTGATGTATATAAAAGAATGGTTGAACCCAAAATTAATATATGCAGATAAAGAGGGTGGAATATTAATGGTGGAGATAAAGAATGGTGGGAAAAAAATTTTACTAGTTGGAATTTATGCCCCAAACCAAAAACAAGAAAGATTCTATGTAAATTTACACAAGAGGATAAATGAAATAAAGTGGCAAAATATATGTATTCTAGGGGACTTCAACGCAGTAGTAGACGGTAAAATGGATTACAAGAGTATACACAAGAAAAGTACTAGAAGGAAATTACCGACTGCCTATGCAAATATGGTGAAGGAACTATGATGTCTGGCGAACAATGAATGACAAGATACAACAGTACACATTCTACTCTCAACCACATAATTCTTGGTCCCGTATTGATATGGTCTGGTCAAACCCGGCACTACTTATGGATACTGTAAATATTGAAATAACAACAAACAAGTGGGCCGACCATTATCCAGTCTTATGGCAATGGAAAGGAAAGACAAGGATAAAACCTAGGTGGACACTAAACCAGAACATATTGCAAGACAAACAATTTGTACAATCAATAGAAAAGGAATTGGGATACTTTTTCAAAGAAAACGGTAAAGAGCAGACATCAATACAAAACGTCTGGGATACGATGAAGGCAGTCGTGAGGGGAACATCAATAGCCTATATAGCAAGAAGAAATAAAATGCGAAGAAGGCAGGGCTTAGCAGTGAGAAGACGGACTTTCAGGCAGCTCCTGAGAGACCATCTATGCGAGGTTATTTGGACGATTCGTTTCGAATCTAAGCTGTCCCGGAGAGACAGTGAAAGTTGGAGGGGACTCCAGTGGTCCCAGAGATGTTCGCAAAATCTCTGGGAACCTAAGGAAAGCCCTCCTAATCCAGTGATTTCCGGATCAGCCGATGCTGACTACAACTGCAAAAGCCCAGAGAGAGAGTGGATATAAGCATGTCGTTTGGTGTGAGTTTTAAATCTTTTTTTCTTGTTGGAAAGAGAACACTCTAAATTTGGAAACTTAGTTTAAAATAAGGCTGACTAGTGAGAAAAGCGGCGGGGATAAATGTTGCCGACTGAAAGATTATTTTTCTGTTCCTTTTTTTTATCTTTGGAAGCCGGGCTGGACTCTTTTGTAATTTAAATCGGCCTCTTGTGTTCCTCCTTTTTGTTGTTGATATTTTTAACTTTGAACCTAATGGGGACATTGAATTTTAATCTTAAAGTGCCTTGAAGATCTGTTTGTTTTTTTTTTTTGTTCCCTTTCAGCCTTTTGGTTGTATTTTAACAATTAGTAATTAACAAACGCTAAGGAACAACAGGCTAAGGCAAGCTATAAACTACAAACCACAAGCTAACACTGCCATCTAGTGGACTTGAACTTTGTTATTAAAATCCCCCCTGTAATGCATTTGATTTACGTATTTACGCAGCTGGAATCTTGCTAGACAAAACAGCAGAGCTGAGAGTGACCTTCGAAAGACTTTTATCTTAGGGGGGGGAAAAAGAGTCCGAAAAAATCATTTGTTTTAGCTTGTTGGCATTCTTTCATCTCTCAACACCATTTTCACACCATCTGCTGTGGAGACATCGACATTGATTTTTTCTTTTTTGATCATCCCCATTGATTTTTTGATCTTTTACACTTTTTTTTCTGTTTTGATTATTCCTTTTAACCTTTGGATCATTCTTTTTGACCCCTTGACTATTTACATTTTTTCTGCTTTTTCTTTTTCCCACTTGTAGCTGAAGCACCTCTCCTTCCCTTTTTGGAGGGGGGGGTCTCTTTTATATATATATATAAAAGATATATAAAAGATGCCAATCTCCCCCAGGTAGCAGATGAAACTAGAATAATGTTAGAAAGTAAAATAACAATGATGGAGCTAACAGAGGCACTTAGAAAACAAAACAATGGGAAAGCTCCAGGACCAGATGGACTACCTGTGGAATTCTACAGAACATTTGAAGAAATATTGACCCTCCCACTCCTACAAGTCATGAATGAAGTGATGTCTGAGAGCAAAATACCGAAGTCATGGTCAGAAGCGTATATCACACTACTACCCAAGGAAGAGACAGATTTAACACAAATCAAGAATTATAGACCAATCTCTTTATTAAATTCAGACTACAAGCTATTTGCATCTATACTAGCTGAGAGACTTAAAAAATATTTAAATGGCTTCATCCACTCAGATCAAAATGGCTTTTTACCTAAAAGACAAATTAAAGACAATATGAGAATGATTTTGAATACTTGGAATACTATGAGGCCCATCCTGAAAAACAATTGGCACTGATGTTCCTCGATGCGCAGAAGGCCTTTGACAATGTGAATTGGCAATTTATGTTTTTGCAACTGGAGCAGATGAATTTTGGCAAGAAATTCACTCAAACTATACGAATGATATACCAGAAACAAGCAGCAAAGATAATGGTAAATGGAGAACTAACAGATCCGATTGAAATAAAGAGAGGCACAAGACAAGGCTGCCCACTATCACCACTACTCTTTGTCCTAACACTAGAGGTCTTAAACAGAAAGATCACAGAAGAAGAAGAAATAAGAGGAATGAAAATTAAGAGAGAAGAGTATAAATTGCAAGCGTTTGCAGACGATTTAGTTTTTATTCTTGAAGATCCATTAGAAACAGCATCCAAATTGCTGGAAAGAATAGAGGAATATGGAGAAGTAGCAGGCTTGAAAATAAACAAAGATAAAACAAAGATCATGACGAAGAATATCCCAGCAACACAAAAGGAAGAGTTGTCAGAAATGTTGCAGATTCAAAACACAAGTAAGGTTAAATATTTGGGGATATATTTATCACCTAGATGTAGCACTCTTAAAGAGGATAACTATACCAGATTAAAACGACAAATAGCAATTGATTTGGAGAAATGGGAAAATTTGCATTTATCAATGATGGGAAGAATCTCTACAATTAAAATGAACATTCTACCTAGAATTCTATATCTGTTTCAGACAATTCCAATCAGATTGGGTAAAGATTTTTTTCAAGATTTAAATAAAATAGTTTTGAAATTTATTTGGCAAGGGAAAAAAGCTAGAATAAAACTTAAATTACTACAAGATGTTAGATTGAGAGGAGGATTTGGGTTACCTGATTGGGAGCTATACTATCAGGCAACAAACTTGATGTGGATTAAAGAATGGATATTATTAAAAAAAACTCTAGATTATTGAATGTAGAAGGTCACGACTTGCTGTTGGGATGGCATGCTTTCCTATGGTATAAGGGTACTAAATCACATGGTTACTTTAGAAGACATTATATAAGGGAGGCGTTGTTGTTAAATTGGGAAAAGGTTAAAAGACTACATTATTTAAAAAATCCAATCTGGATATCAACAATTGAAGCATTTTCATATCCGATAATATATAAAAAGGAACAAACAGTTAGATATACAGAATTATTGAATACAGAGGGTGAGCTCAAATCTAGTCAAGAGTTGAAACAAGAAGGGATGGAAATGAACTGGTATTCATATGTACAGATACAATCTAGATAGAATGAAGATAGAAAAACTAAAGGTCTTTATAATAAAATGACTGAGTTAGACAAAATTCTAACAGGTACTGATGAAAAAGTAATTTAAAAAACTATATGGATATTTATTGGAGTTTAAATTGCATGAAGAACAAGTTAAAGAAACTATGATAGCTTGGGGAAATTTTTTTAGGTATGGGATTGATTTAGAGAATTGGCAGAAATTGTGGTCTCAAAATTACAAAATGACAATGTCTACTGCATATAGAGAAAACTTGTATAAGATGTTTTACAGGTGGCACCTACCCCCGACCAGAATCGCAAGAATGTTCAAGAATAAATCAGAAAAATGTTGGAAATGTCACCAGATACCTGGCTCATACTACCACATGTGGTGGACTTGCACTGAAGCTAAAAGATACTGGACTAAAATCCACATGTGGTTGGAGAAAATGACACACAAACAAATAGACTTTAAACCAGAGGTCTTTTTATTGGGGATCATACCAGAAACCTATAACAAAGACTTAAAATATCTGATTGTAAATGTGCTAACAGCAGCCAGAATTGTTTTTGCAAAAAACTGGAAAAACGAAACAATACCAAAACAGGAAGAAGTTATCTGAAAAATAATGGACTGTGCTGAAATGAGTAAATTGACATTTGAAATTAGAGAGCAAGAGGATGAACAATTTTATAAGATATGGGATTTGTTTTATCGGTGGCTAGGGGGAAAAATTTTTTTTGGAAATGAAAAATGATATACTTATGCCTTAATTGAAAAAAGTAAATGATGATATAATTATGCTGTGAAATAATCTAATAATGACACAATGAAGTATTAATATAAGGTCTGGGGATACAATGTATAAGGTTAAGAACTTATTATAATGATATGTCGCTGCTGATAAAGCAATTCTAATAGGGGAACAAATGAAAACTGGTATATATAGGCAGCGATGCTTTGTTGAACAATGAAGGAATAAGATCTCTGTTTGAAGGTATGAAATGCAAGGTTAACAATAAATAGAAGTATACTCTCTGGGGGAAAATAATGCTAATGTTAACTAAATATATATTGTAGAATGAAAATAAGGCCTTTAGTTATATTAGATGAAATATCTGAGACGGTAAATATTATTTGAAGATGCAGAGATTAAAACAACTGTAACCAAATGACATGCTGCATGTGATGATGGTTTTTTTTGTCTTTTTTGTCTTCTCCCCCCCCTTTTTTTTTAAACCCTAGGTTATTGTAGTGTTTATTAAATATACAACAGAGAGATACGGGATGTATAAACGTAGTAGGGATGCACCTGTGATCAAATGACATATTGTATGTGATGGTGGTTTTTTTTTCTTTCCCCTTTTTTCTTTCCTCTCCTTTTCCCATTGTTTTTTTTTCTATTGTTATGTGATGTTGTCTATGTAATAAAAAATAAAATTATATATAAAAAAAAGAAGAAGAAATAAAATGCATAGGGAAAAACTTAAAACATTGAACAAAGAATTAAGAGAGATAGAACTGCTGATTCAGAAAGAGCCAGATAATATTAAATACAGGGAAAAAGGAGAGTTAATTAAACACCAAATAAATCTGATTTCTCAAGAGGAAGTAGCACAAAACATTAAGAGAATGAAGCAGAACTATTTTGAACACGCAAATAAAACTGGGAGATGGCTGGCTCACAAAATAAGAAAAGATGATGCAAAAAGAACTATTAAACAACTGAGGGACGAGGAGGAGAACTTGAAACAGGAAATAGGGGAAAAGAAAAAGATTGTACAGAACTACTATAAGAAACTATATGAACCGGACGAAATTAGTGAACAAGACATCAGAAAATACCTAATAGAACAGAAACTTCCAGTCTTGCCGGAGGAGATGAGAGAGATGCTTGACAAGGAAATTACACAAGAGGAATTGAAAAAGGCCATTCAAAAACAAAAAAAACAATAAAACACCTGGTCCAGATGGGCTTCCGTCGGAAATCTATAAAAAAACTCCAAAATACTGTAGAAGACAAATTATTAGAATTATTTAATGAGGCACTACAAAACGGTAAGGTTCCAAAATCATGGGGGGATGCTTTCATTACTCTAATACCAAAGGAAGAGGTGGATAGTAGTAAAATTCAAAACTATAGACCTATATCCTTGTTAAACGCGGATTACAAATTTTTTATATCAATTTTGGCGGAAAGATTAAAAATATTAAATCAAAACATCCATTCGGACCAAAACGGCTTTCTCCCTAAAAGACACATTCGGAACAATACAAGAATAATAATTAACACCTTGGAATTCTACGAAACAAGATCTGAGAAACAATTAGCATTAATTTTTGTCGATGCGCAGAAAGCATTCGATAACTTAGATTTGAATTTTTTAATCACACAACTAAAAATGATGAAATTCATCGACAAATTTATTAAGATTATAGAAACTATATATTCACAGCAATTAGCAAACATTATAGTTAATGGAGAATTAACAGAGAGGGTATGAATCGGAAAGGGTGTTAGACAAGGGTGTCCGCTCTCCCCATTACTATTTATTATGTCGTTAGAGGTACTCCTAAATCAGATAAGATTAAATCAGGAAATTAGGGGTTTGACCATAAAAAAAGAACAATATAAAACACAGGCCTTCGCTGACGACATGGTCTTTATTGTGGAAGACCCTCTAATCTCAGGACCGAAATTAATGAAGGACATTGAGGACTTTGGGTGTGTGGCCGGATTAAAAATAAATAAGGAAAAAACAAAAATGATTATAAAGAACTTTCCCAAAAAACAGATAGAAGAACTAGAGAAAGCAATGGAATTAAAGGTAACTAAAAAGGTCAAATACTTAGGGATTTGGCTATCTGCGCAATGTTCTTCTATAAAAGAAGATAACTATGATAAACTATTACGAAACATCCAAAAAGATTTTAAAAATTGGTCGAAGCTGCAAATATTGTTGATGGGAAGAATCGCAGTAATCAAGATGAATGTCTTGCCAAAAATACTCTATTTATTTCAAACGGCACCGGTCAAATTAGGAGAAAAATTTTATAACGATTTGGATAAAATGGTACAAAATTTTGTGTGGAATGGCAAAAAGCTTAGAATAAAATATAAGCATCTTCAAGATAAAAGAGCACAAGGTGGAATGGGCCTACCGGAATGGAAATCATATCATCAAGCAGCAACAACAATGTGGGTAAAGGAGTGGGTAATGTTAACCAACAAAAGAATCCTAACGATAGAGGGCCACGACTTGCAATGGGGGTGGCACAATTACTTATGGTGTGAGGGAAATAAAGTCCACAATTATTTTAGAAGACACCATTTAAGAGGGGTACTGATTAAGGATTGGCTGGAAATTAGAAGGAAATTCTATATCCAACTACCCAAATGGATATCCCCGACGGAAGCCCTGATATACCCAAATCTGATAAATTTTGACAAAAATGTTATTTACAAACAGCTGTTAGATGACCAAAATAGACTAAATTCCTGGGAAAATTTGGCTGAAATGGGAATAAATATTGATTGGTGGCCATACTTTCAAATACAAAATAAATACAAATCAGATCTAGCACAATTTGGCTTTCAGGACAAGGACCAGGAATTGGATAAAATCTTAATAGGACCAGACGAGAATATATATCTCGAAAATATATAACTGCTTGCTGATCCGAAAAATGGAAGCAGAATGTCAGCCTCTGCTTTGCTGTTGCTTCGGCTGCCATGAAACGGGGAGGGAGGGCATGGTATTTGGGAGGGGTTACTCATTGTGCTGGAGGAAGGTTCTGGAGTTCACTGGTTGATCGGACTACGCATGCGTGGGAGTTTCCCGCCAGGACTAACGGCACCGACATTCCATCTTCGTGATGCCTTTTGAAGTTATCTCGCACCTGACACTTGGGAGAATTATGATTGGACTGTAACTGTGATGCCAAGGGGTGGGGAATGGGCTATTCTATATATCAATCGCTTTCGCGCCTAAATATTCAGATTTCGCTGCGCTATGCCTTTAATCATTTTTAATTAGTAAAAGTACACTTGATTTCCACACATGGAGTCTCGTGGTCTTTCTTTCCTAATTATTTAATGTAGAGGTGCTGACAGTAAGCGAAATCTCACTAACACCCCACCAGGAGAATACAACCTTCCGTGGGGGATGAAATTGCAAGGAGAAACGGAGAAAATGTCTTTGCACGCAAGCGATGAAGAAATTGAAAAGGAAACTGCTGATCCATCATTACCTGAGAGGATGGCTGAGCTGGAAATAGCGGGCCCTGCGATCCCCCCCGGTTGGTCCTTGTCTGTGGGACAAAAGGAGGACAGTGCAAGCTGGGATGCTGGAGTTACCAGGAGAGGCCGCTTGAAGCGGGGGCTGAACGAAGGCCCCGAGAAAGAGTTCATCCGTAGGACTTGGAACAGAGGTACTCTAGGCAAAGATTCGGGGAGGGTGAAGAGGCCGAGGGGGAATGGGAGCAAGCTAACCCAGAGACAGCTTCACACACACCCCAGCCAGGGGGGCTGCCAGAGAAGGGGGGGCCCCCGAGAAGACGCAGAATGGCAAAAGTCCCTCCCTTAACTGTAAAGTATGACGGAAATCCCAAGAAGCTGGGCCTCTTCATTATGCAGGTTTATAACTTTATGGAAATTTATGGGCCCAATTTAGAATCGGATGACATGAAAGTACGTATGGTGTTACTTGCTTTGGAGGAAGAGGCTGCCGACTGGATGATGGGTCTGCACCAAAGCAATTCCCCCCTCCTGAGGAATTTTGACGCTTTTATGACTGCGTTCAAGAGACGATTTGATGACCCCCTAACGGAGAAACGGGGGAAACTGAAATTTATGACCCTCACACAGGGAGATAGGCCGGTGACTCAGTACATTCAGGAGTTTCAACACCTTTGTACTTATATGAGAGGATGGTCTGCAGAAGCGCTTTTGGATAAATTTGCATTGGGCTTGAATGAGGACATTTATCAACAATGTGTTAATCGCCACCTTCCTAAGCGCGTTACAGCTTGGTATGAAAATGCAGCAGATATTGAGCTTGATTTAATTAGACTCCAACGTGCAAAAGAGGAGAGAGAGAAAGAGAGAGAAAGAGCAGCAAGATCTCCCCCCCCCAACTCAAAAGCCCCCTTCCCGTGGCAGGAGTGAGGGGAAGGGAGGCCCCACAGGCAAAGTCAAGCCATTCACATGCTTTCGTTGCGGGAGGGGAGGCCACCGCGCTCCGAAATGCCGCGCTAAGCTTCCCGCGACCACCCCACCCCCTGCCAAGAGGGAAGGGAGATCAAGCAAGGCCCTGGACAAAAAGAAAAAGGAAGCTGCTTTCGCTGCGGATGCCACCCCCCCCCCGCGTTTCAGACAGGACATGGAGGGAGAAGCTGACGCCACTACCAGCTCCTCTGATGATTCCGATGACGACGCCTCACCTCGCTGGGTGAGTTCAAACAAAGGCCCCATGCTGATCCCAATAGAGTTAAGGGTTCCGCCCGATGGGGTGTCACAACACCTTCCCGCCCTCCTTGACTCAGGCTGTTCCCGCTGTATGATCAACCCTGCTATGGTGGAGAAACTGGGCCTCAAGTTAAAAACTTTGAAAACCCCTATTGTCTTTTGCCAGATAGATGGGTCCATAGCAGGGGGTGGCCCAGCCCATTTCTATACTGAACCTCTAGAGATGAAAATGTGCTCCCACACCGAATTGATCTCTTTTATTGTGGCTCCTGGAATGGACAGGCCCCTCATTTTAGGCCTCCCTTGGCTTCGAAAATGGAACCCTCGCATAATTGGAGGGAGGGATGGTTGCGCATTCGCACAAGCACACCTCCTGAGGGGAAGGGCGTTTCCCCAGAGCCTGTTAGCTGCAGTTCTGCTTTGGCCGCCAGAGAGCAGGAGAGGATTGAAGAAGACGAAAAGATTCCAAAAGTGTATTGGGACCTGAGAGGAGTTTTTAGTGAGGAATCTTCCGATAAACTTCCGCCCCACAGGCCTACTGATTACTCCATCGACATTTTGCCCGGTGTCAAGCTTCCAAAGCCCCAAATATATTCCATGTCCCCTAGGGAGATGGAGGAAATGAGAAAATTCATTGATAAAAATTTAGAACGGGGTTTCATTGAGCCAGCACGCCCAAAAGTAGCTGCCCCTGTATTATTCAGAGAGAAGAAAGATGGCTCCCTGAGGCTGTGTGTTAATTTCAAGAATCTGAATGGGATCTCGGCCCAAAACCTCTACCCGTTGCCATTAATGAAGGACATGTTAGCCCAATTGGGGAAGGGCCGCATTTTCACTAAACTGGACCTCAGAGAAGCGTACTATAGAGTCCGCATAAAGGAGGGGGATGAGTGGAAGACTGCGTTCAACTGCCCCCTCGGCTGCTTCCAGTTCCGGGTGATGCCTTTTGGCCTGCAGGGGGCGCCTGCAGTTTTCATGCAATTAATTAATGAGATCTTGCATGACCACCTTTACAAAGGCATTATCGTATATTTGGACGATATCCTTATGTATACTCAGACTTACGACGAACACGTCGCTTTGGTCTGCACTGTCTTGAAAAAACTCAGGGCCGCTGAACTGTATGCCAAGCTGTCCAAGTGTGAATTTCACCAGGCGAAGATTGACTACCTAGGATATCGTATCTCCCCTGCTGGCATTGAGATGGACCCTGGGAAAGTGAAGGCGGTCACTGAGTGGGAGGCACCTCGGACACGCAGGCAATTGCAAAAGTTTTTGGGTTTTGCTAATTTCTACCGTCAGTTCATTCCTTCTTTCGCCAAAATTGCACTTCCTATCACTAATTTGTTGAAGTCCAAAGGTGGGCCTAAACCTAAGCCTAGCAAACCACTGGATTGGACCATGGAGTGTCAAGCTGCTTTCGAGAAGTTGAAGCGCCTCTTTGCTGCGGAACCGGTTCTGAAGCATCCCGACATGGACAAGCCTTTCGTCGTCCAAGCCGATGCCAGTGACGTCGCTGTTGGGACCGTCTTGCTACAAGCCAACGACCAAGGTAATTTGCAACCTTGCGCTTACACCTCCCGCAAGCTCACAGACACTGAAAGACGTTGGGCCGTTTGGGAAAAGGAAGCATTTGCAGTGCGATGGGCCCTGGCCACATGGCGCCACTTTCTAGAGGGTGCTAAACACCCTTTTGAGGTGTGGACTGACCACAAAAATTTGGAGGCTTTGAGGACCCCACGCCGCCTATCCCCTAAGCAGATGTGCTGGGCCCAACATTTCAACCGTTTCAACTTCACACTCAAGTACATCTCTGGGGGGAAGAATTTCATGGCTGATGCTTTGTCCAGACTCCCTCAATACAACTGCTCTAAACTGAGTATTGTTCAGCCTGTCGTTCCCACATCCAGCCTGGCGGCTCCGGTGGTCACTCGCCAGCAGGCACGCTCGAAAGTGGAGGTGCCTCAAGATTTTCTTTCTGACCTCAGACGCACCCTTCCCCAAGATGACTGGTTCCAGCAGCATCAGGATGAGTGCACGATGAGGGACGATTTACCATGGATCGGAGCCAAGCTTTACGTCCCAGCCTCTCTTCGTCTCGTCGTCCTCCAATGAGCTCACGATTCTAAGTTGGCGGGTCACTTTGGCTTCGTAAAAACATTACACCTGGTGAAGAAACAATTTTGGTGGCCCTCTTTGAAAAAGGACATTGAACTTTATGTTGCCAGTTGTCCGGTCTGTGCAGCCGCTAAATGGCCACCTGGAAAACCACAGGGCCTACTTCAATCTGTGGCCCGCCCTGTCGCCCCTTGGAAGGAAATTTCGATGGACTTCATTGTCGAACTTCCTGAGAGCCAGGGGCACACCGTCATTTGGGTGGTTACGGACTTATTTTCAAAACAAGTTCATTTTGTTCCATGCCACAAGATTCCTTCAGCTAAGGCACTGGCTAAACTCTTCATTTCCCACATTTACCATTTGCATGGGGTGCCTGATCGCATTATTTCCGATAGAGGTGTCCAGTTCACTTCGGCTTTCTGGAAGGAATTTCTTAAACGCATTGGCTCCGCCCAGGGACTAAGCTCCGCCCACCATCATCAGACTAATGGGGCTTGTGAGAAGACTAATTCTGTTTTAGAACAATATTTACGTTGTTTCATCAATTATCAGCAAGATGATTGGGTGGACTTGCTACTGCACGCTGAGGTGGCCTACAATAATTCTGTCCATAGCAGCACTGGTTTCACCCCTTTTCGTGTTGTTTTTGGTCAAGATTTTCTTCCTATTCCTGAGCTGCCTCGTGACCAACCGCAAGTTTCCTCCGTCGCTGAGTGGAGCGAACATCTGAGCCATGTTTGGCCTTTGACTCTTGCTACTTTGGATGCTGCGCATCATGCTCATAAGAAACAAGCTGATAAGAAGCGTGCGCAACCTTATCAGTACAGGGAGGGTGACCTTGTCAACAAAATTCCTTCAAACCACACAAAAGTTGAGGAAATTGGGGCCTAAGTATGTTGGTCCATTTCCCATCATCAAAATCATCAATCCTGTTACCGTTCACTTGCAGCTGCCCAAGCATCTCAACCGTGTTCATCCCATGTTCCACGTTAACCTCATTAAGCCTGTTCGTGTTTCTGCTTTACGTCCGCCTGTCGACCCTCCACCTGCTCCCCTGTTGGTTGACGGTGAACGTCACTTTGAAGTTCGTGAGATACTGGACTCTCGACGGCGGCGTAATCGGGTCCAGTACTTAGTGGCTTGGAAGCATTTTCCTCCCTCTCATACGGAATGGGTTGCCAAATCCCATGTTCGTGCCCCCCGGCTGCTTCGACAGTTTTATTCTGCTTATCCTGACAAGCCTTGATTTTTTTTCTCCCCCCCCCCTTTTTCTCTCTTCTGTGTTTTGTTGTTCGTCTGTTTGTTTGTGTTTTCTCGTTTTCCAAGCCTGACCGCCTTTTCCCGGGGGATGGCTGGATGTCAGCCTCTGCTTTGCTGTTGCTTCGGCTGCCATGAAATGGGGAGGGAGGGCATGGTATTTGGGAGGGGTTACTCATTGTGCTGGAGGAAGGTTCTGGAGTTCACCGGTTGATCGGACTACGCATGCGTGGGAGTTTCCCGCCAGGACTAACGGCACCGACATTCCATCTTCGTGATGCCTTTTGAAGTTATCTCGCACCTGACACTTGGGAGAATTATGATTGGACTGTAACTGTGATGCCAAGGGGTGGGGAATGGGCTATTCTATATATCAATCGCTTTCGCGCCTAAATATTCAGATTTCACTGCGCTATGCCATTAATCATTTTTAATTAGTAAAAGTACACTTGATTTCCACACATGGAGTCTCGTGGTCTTTCTTTCCTAATTATTTAATGGAGAGGTGCTGACACAGAAAGTGTGAAAGAAGTCATGGTAACCTGGGCCCAGAATATCAGCCACACAATTGACCTGGATGACTGGGAAAGGGTATGGGAGTGGAACCTAAAATTAACGAAGTCGACGGCCTATAAAGAAAATATATACAAAATGTTCTACCGCTGGCATCTCCCTCCGACAAGACTGGCAAAAATTTCCTCAAAATGATCGGCCAAATGCTGGAAATGCAAAACAACACTGGGCACATACTACCACATGTGGTGGACATGTCCGGTGGCTAAGACATATTGGAAGCGAACGCTAAGATGTCTGAATGAAATCATGTCAATTCAATTAAGTCTTAAGCTGGAAATGTTTCTATTAGGGATAACAGATCAAAAAATAGGTAAAACCAATCAATACCTTCTCGTCCACATCTTGACGGCGGCAAGGATCGCTTACGCGCAGTGCTGGAAGAGTGAAAATGCTCCCACTAGCACAATGGTGATGAATAAAATCTTAGAATTAGCGGAAATGAACAGATTGACAATGCGGATTAACGATAAAGAAGACACAGACTTTTACAAAGTCTGGGAGAAATTATACAAATGGCTTGATGAGACAGTGAGGATTCAGATATAAAAGGAGATAGCTGACTAACTTAAAATGATCTAAGCAACAACTCAAATAAACAATACACAAAGACAGAGAGACAAATGAGAGTAGAAATGTATTAGAGGTGAGAATTCACCGTCGAGTAATACCATTAGACCACAACGTTGGAAAAACTTGAAAAGCTGATAGGTAATCCGTTATAACTACCTGCATGGAATTAGCAACCTAGTCTCATACTAGGTAAGGCGAGATGAGCTATGGGAGATGAAAATATGTAAAGAGCTTTATCTATTTTTGTATCTTGTATTTTGTAAATCTTGCCTTTTTTATATAACTTTCAAATAAGGGGAAAAAAAGAGAACTAGGTCATCCCCTGAAGAGGAGAATATGTAAACACAACAATGGATAGAGTGGATGGAGGGAGGAGTAGAAGGAAAGATAGGAAGGAGAGGAGAAAGGAGAGGAATAGGAGAAAGGGAGAGGCAGAGGAAGAATGGGAGGGAATGTAAGAGTAGGAAAGAGGGGAGGAATGGGAAGAAGAGGGGAAGGGTAAAGGGGAGGAAGGGGAAGGAGAGAAGGGAAAGAAGAGGAGGAAGGAAGGAAGGAGAGAAGAAAGAGAAGAAAGGGGGTAGGAAGGAGGGAGGGAAGGAGGGAGGGAAGCAAGGAGGGAAGGAAGGAGGGAAGGAAGGAGAGAAGGAGAGAAGAAAGGAGGGAAGGAAGGAGGGAATGTAGGAGAGAAGGAAGGGGGGAAGGAAGGAGGAAAGGAAGGGGGAAAGGAAGGAGAGAAGGAGAAAAGAAAGGAGGGAAGGAAGGAAGGAAGGAGGGAAGGAAGGAGGGAAGGAGGGAAGGGGAAGGAGGGAGGGAAGGAAGGAGGGAAGGAAGGAAGGGGAGTAGGAGAGAAGAAATGAGGGAAGGAAAGAGGGAGGGAGGGAAGAAGAAGTAGGATCGTTGTAAGATAAGATGGATCTATGGGATGTTAAGAAAGCAATCTTCAAGTATATTGTCAACTGTAGGGAAAAATTGTTATAAATACATATTATTAATAACAGTTATGAGATCATATAATTGTGAATGTATATATGAAATTGATGAAATAAAAAAATAAAAAAAATAAAAAACAAATGGATACATATTTAGAATACCTTGTTTAAAATGGTGAAACAATAGTTATAATTAAACAAATGATGTACAATAATAATGTATACAAAGATATTTGATTGACAATAAGTGATTTTTGATAAAGCTCAAGTGATGACTATGGAAAGGACGACATACTGTATGTAGTTGAAGAGGTTTTTCTGTTATATGTTTTGTGTGTTTATGTTTGTTTGAATATATATATATATATATATATATATATATATATGTGTGTGTGTGTGTGTGTGTGTGTGTGTGTGTGTGTGTGTGTGTGTGTGTGTGTGTGTGTGTGTGTGTGTTTATTTGTGCTGATAAATAAATAAAGGGAGACTAGTATAGATCTATTTCAAGCTATTTAGCTCTAATCAGCTAGCCATACCCTTACTGGGATTTGATAAAACAATATCCCACAGCTCCTTAGCCTTCAGGAAAGATTCCAGCTTTGCAGCCCAAATAATATAGTTTTTCTGTCCCAAATGAGGCACAGAGCTTTCCTTAAATTCAACAGCAGCCATTCTGCAATCTTTCTCTGCCTTGTTTCTCTTTTAACACAGGCAGTCTTCACAGCTTAATTGCAATTCAGTCTTTCTGTGCGCTCTGGGCTCCTAACCTGTCAGAGTTTGTTGCAGAAAAATCAAATCCAGAAAGCACACACAGATAACTGATTCAGCTAGATTCATGAACTTCTTTATATACACAATAACAGATAAATACATGTACAATACCAATAGTAGATTCTTTCAATATGGTAGACATTGCAAGAGTTTCATTTCAGAATTCGGAGCAGACAGAGACTTAAGTTACTGTTTCAATTCTTTGCATAGACTCAGAAGGTTGCAGGCTAAACCATGCCCTGGCTGTTTCAGCTGCCATTGGCTGACCTTGTTGCTATGCCTATTCATTGGCTGACCTTGTTATCATGTCTCTCCCAGTAATGAATATACTAACAACATGTGATCCCTGTGACCATCCCAGTGGAGCTAAGGATGCCTTTGTCAGGCACTCAGGGGAAGAGGTTAGCCCTTTTGGACTTGGGGTGCACCAGATATGTGATTAGCCCTGAGGTGGTAGAGAAACTGAGACTGAGGACACTGAGGCATAGCCTTTTGCCAGCCAGTTCGGTGAGTGGCAGGGGGGTGGGTCACTTCAAAAATGAACTGTGGGAAGGAGGAGCCAATGTTGCGATGTCACAATGTGTGGTCTCGACACTCCGAGACCGCCATTGATACTTTGCCGCTGGATGGTCCATTGAGACCTAAACCGTCCCGCAGAGATGGTGATCAGGAAGACGAAGCCTTGCTGGTCTCAGGGACATTGCAAAGTCCCTGATAGACCCAAGGGAAGCACTTTAAGGTGGCAGCAAACAGGCAGCCCCAGGCTGATGAAGTCAGGACGGCTCCGGAAGGAAGGAAGTGAAAAGAGAAAGTGAGTCCACCTGGTGAGGTATTTTTTTTGTTTTGGGAAAACTGTGCAAAGAAACTTTTTTTAAAGCCAAATTAAATCCTTAAGCAAAAGAATTAAGCGGCGAAATTAACTTATATTGGATTGCTTTGGAAAGCTTTTTTTTTTCTTTGTAACTATACTTTGTGGAGTGAAGTGCTTGCAATGTTTCTCATTTCTCCTCTTAAAGTGAACGGATTGTTTTTTTCTTCTGCTTTTTATTTCTTTATTTTTTGACTTCTGGATTAAAACCTTCCTTTTTATTTTAACAATTCTTCCTATTACTTGTTATTAAATTCCATTAAAGAAATTTAAAGAACTTTGTTTCCTATAAGCCAGAGATAAATATTAGAAAGTGAAAAGTAGCAACACTGCCACTCAGAGATCAGAGACTGGAGTTTTTGAAACAACGTATCTCTTCTCTTTCCTTCTTTAATCTCACTGACTTTGTAGCTGAAGGGTTTGCAACTTGTTTACAGAAACTGATAAAGAGCCAAGGGCATGAATTGTTTTCACAGTGCCTTTGATAACTATTTTGGCAGGGGAAGAAAGGGGGGAAAACAGAACCCTTCTCCTTTGAAGAGCATAAAAGAACTTGTGTTCAAGTCAACCTAAAATAAAAAAAATAAAAGAGGCCTGGAAGGGTAGAGTGGCAGTGGCTATTAGTTTTTTTCTTTCCTTCTTTTTTGAAAACATGGATCAATATTCAGATGAAGAAACCTTAAAATTCCAAAATATCTTGACTGAATTCAAAATCTATTGGAAGGATATGGGAGGATTGAGAAGAAGTTGGAAAGACTAGTCTTCCTCACAGCAAAAGATGAAGGGGTTGGAGCCCCAAAAATTAAAGGGGAGAATGAAGACATAGGAAAATAAAGACAAGACAATAGATGAATTTATTAATGGAGCAAATGTGGGTGAAAGTGGAAAGAAGGGAATATGGAAAAGGGAATTTGACTAACTGGAGCCCTACCCCAGATTCCAAGATACAGAAGAAAAAGAAATGGTAATGATGATGGATTTAAGAGGAGAAATTCTTTCAGAAGCAAGATTGACAACCAAAGACAAGCTAATTTTAGTAGCAGCTGATAGGCAACGAGATTACCTGAAAGATCCTTCAAGCAACAAAGTGCAGAGAGAAGTTTATAAAAACCTTATAAAGCTTAATGATATATACATGTACTGGCAAACTAGTAAAAGAAATTTGGATTTAAATTACAAATTGCAATCTGGGGAAAAAGACCTATAAATCTTATTAACATTTTTTTATTTAGATCTTGTCATAAAGGCGTACAGTTTTGTTGTTTTTTTGGATCTGACGAGAGGAGATGGGATATAAATAGTAAATGATTTTTAGCCAATTATAATAACAACAAGGACATGTCAATGGATATTGTTTAATAATATATACATGCTCTGGTATTGGCAAAAGCAACTTGGATACAAATCCTAAACAGCGAGTTGGGGGGAAAGAGGGGGAAAGGTTTAGAAACTTTATTAATTGACTTTTACTTAGAAGATGTCATGAAGGTGTAATGTTATTGGAGGATTTTTTGAAATAGCTAATGAATGCCATTATGTGGTTGTGTCTTTAAGTATGAATGATTTGAGGTAAAAGCACGTTCAAATAATTGTAGTCAAATGAGAATTGTGGTACATTGATAGTAAGATATACAAAGATTTTTTGATTTAAAGTGTATAATCTAATATGAACTATAAGTAATGATTGTGGAAGAAATGCACGAAAGTTATCTGTAACCAATCAACATGCTTTCTACAAGATGTAATGAAGGATGAATCTTTTTTGTGTTTTTGTTCAATTAAAATAAAAAAACTTAAAAAAATGAACCTGTGGAAATGTGAATGGGGAGCCACAAAGAGACATTGGGTTTTATTGTGGCATCCAGAATGAAGAGCCCACTGCTGCTTGAATTCACCTGGCTCCACAAATTGAACCCTCTTGTTAACTGAAGGAAGGGGCTTCTAAGAATCTGTTCCCAACAGGTGGGAAGAGAAATCCTGGCCAATATCCAAAAGAACCAAGATTACAAGGGAATTAGGGGCTGCAAAGAAGGAGAGGAGTACACAGAAGGAGTGCACAGAAGGCGAGGAGAAAATCCCAAAGAAATATTGGGACCTCAGGGAGGCATTCTTTGAGAGGGACTCTGATGTGCTCCTATTCCATCACCCTACAGATTGTAGCATAGAAATCCAACCTGGGGCAAAACTCCCCAAGCCAAAAATGTATTTGATGTCTCCACGAGAGTTAAGGCCTTTATTGACAAGAATCCAAAGCAGGGATTCATCCAACCAGCTGGACCATGGGTGGCTGCTCTGGTGTTGTTTCATGAAAAAAGGATGGGTCTCTTCATTTCTGCATGGATTATAAAGTGTTAAATACTGTGTGTGGAAAATGTTTACGCTCTGCTGCTAATGAAGGGCATAATGGTGCATTTAGCCAAAGGAAAAATCTTTACTAAGCTGTACTACAGAGTTTGCATTAAAGAGGGAGAGAATGGAAAACTGCCTTTAATTTCCTTTTGGGTTGCTTCCAGTTCAGAGTGCTCCCATTTGGATTACAAGGGGCACCTGCTATTTTCATGCAACTGATCAATGAGGTACTGCATGAACATTTGTACAAAGAGATCCTGGTTTACTTAGATGACATTATCATATACAGTGAGACTATGAAGGAGCAGGTGAAACTAGTGCATGCAGTTCTGAATAAACTCAGAAGTGCTGAACTGTATGCTAAATTGTCCAAGTTTGAGTTTCACCAGGACAAGATTGACTACTTGGGCTATCACATATCACACATCACACAGAGATGGACTATGAAAAGGTTTGGGTGGTCTTGAAATGGGGACCCCCACCTGCACTAGAAAGCAGTTACAGAGTTTCTTGGGTTTTGCTATTTTTTATAGACAATTCATCCCTTCTTTTGCTAAGATTGCATTACATCACTAACCTCTTGAAAACTAAGTGAGAAACCAAGCCTAAGCCCAGCCAACCCCTTGAGTGGATCATGGAATGCCAAGCAGCCTTTGAAAAGCTTAAGCAGCTGACCTCCTGGGAGGAGCCTACTGGTGGTGGCAGCAAAAAATCAGCTGCCTCCGAATTCCTGGCTACGTACCTGTTTAGAGGATCTTCCATCTGACGTCTTATCAGGTTTTCTTATCCTTCAGGCAAGAAGGAAAGAAGAAACTGTTTTGCTGGCAAATGCTCTTCGATTTTTGCAGCTTTTGTGCTTGCAAGGAAAGGGGGGCTAGCCCAAGGCAGAACGGCTGTCCGTGCTGGGAACTTCAAACTGCCTTGTGCAGGACAAAGTAGGTCTCCCCCACTCTGTTCAAAGTTTTGTTTGATTTAATCTTATCACGAGCTGAATCCGTTCGCGCGGACAATAATTGTTTATCAACATTTTAGCTTCTTTTCTTTTTCTCCTCCGAAAAATTATTTACTTAGAGGCTTTTAAAATGGCGCCGAACAGGCTGGTTTCTCCGGTAATAACGAACACTTTTTGCTAATCCTCACAAGAATTCAAAACAAAAGAGATTGCTTATCATATGTTTTGGTTTCACAATAGAAGAATTTTACTCCTTCATTAACCTTGCTTATCTGGAAGTTAAATGGTGAGGAATCTGCTGAACGGTCTTGTTACAATGTTTACTCACTGATAGTTTTGCCAAGCCTTAAACTTCAAAATAAAAGCCTCTTTACTTAAAGCTGCATATTCAGGCAATAGAGTTTTATTAACTGCAGGCAGATAAATTTTGAAATGGCCTCAAAACCAAATATTAACTTGAAGTCGTCACCCTCTACTTCCAGGGGCACATCCTCAGTGCCTGGCACAAAGCTGCAGCCTCCACTTCCTACGCCCCCTGCTGGGGATGTGTTAACGAAAGAATTTTTCCTGAGTAATCTAAGCGAGGCTCTTAATGCACAGACAATTAAAATGGAAGATAAGTTTAGAGATAATAGAGAGGAGAGAAAAGAGGAAATAAAAGAAATGAAAGAAGAAATTAAAAGTGAAATAAAAGGACTTAAACAGGAGCTGTATGAGAAATTTGACGCTAAGGTTGATAAAATTAGAGACGACATGCTGAGTCTGGTAACTGTATTAACAGAACATATTTCTGGAATGGAAGATACTCTAGAGGTTCTTAATGATGCCAATGCTAACTTGACATTGAAAACAGAGGTGGTGGAACAAAAAGTGGAAAATGCTGAAAAAGAAATTATTATGATACAGTACCGACAAATGGAGTTCGCATTAAGAGTAAGGGGGCTGCGTGAGGAGAAACAGGAGAACCTGAAACAGATCCTATCGGAAGCTTTTGACCGCCTGATGGGAAGACCAGGGACCAACCAAGACTGGCAAATTGACAAAGCTTACCGCGTTAACTCCTGGCTGGCAAAGCAGAAGCAGCTTCCTCGAGACATCGTTATATATTTTACTACAAGAGAGCTTAGAAATATGGTACTGCAAGCGTCTTATAACACTAAGCTTCAAATTGGCGGTCAAGACCTGGCTGTTTTGAAAGAGATACCACCTCAAATGTTAAGAGCCAGGAGAGACTACGCTTTTTTGGTCGAAGAACTCAGAAATCGTCAGATACAGTATAGATGGGATGCACCATTTGGCATCATATTTACATTTGATAAGCAAAGGTACCGCCTCAACACTGTATGGAAAGCCCGAGATTTTTATTATAATATATTGAAGGCCGGACACCCTGCACCATCTGGACCTAGAGAAAGACCACAAGAAGGACAGGATAGACAGCAAACTACACAACCACCAGACAAGATGGAGCATCTCTCTTCTCTAGAAGTGCAAGGTGCTATGGAACCAAGACCTAGCCGCATGACTACTAGACGTATGGAGAAACAAGCTAAAAAGCAACAGCATCAACAATCATCGGCCATCGATCAAGGAACTACAATAACAAATCTGGAAGCAGTGGGAGGAGCTAGACCTAAGGTTAAACAGGCCGTGCAGGAAGCTCTAAATATGCTTCAACCAACCAAAGATGACAACTAAGATTTTAACATGGAATGTCAACGGACTGAATTCTCCACAGAAGAGGAAGAAAATATTTCATTATCTCAAACAGTTTAAGAACGATGTAATTTGTTTGCAAGAAACTCATATCAAGTCAACTGATCAAAAATATTTGATCAACTCAAAACTTGGTCAACATTTTGCAGCTTCTGCTATGGAAAAGAAGAATGGTATAGTTGTATACTTAAGAAAAGATATGAAAGCTGAATTAATAGAAGCAGATCCCTTCGGAAGATATATTGCTTTAGACTTAATCTTAGAAGGGAAAAAGACATTACTTTTGGGAATTTATGCTCCCAATCAACAGCAAGATAGATTCTATAGAAATCTTCATGCTAAATTAGTACAGTGGGACTATAGTTCCTGTATACTATTGGGTGACTGGAATGGAGTGATAGACACTAAGAGAGATAAGAAGATTTCCCGCCTAAATACCAAGATGTGAGCAAAGTTACCCAAATCTTTCTTTGACATTATGGATGATTTTGAATTGAGAGATATTTGGCGAGAAAGAAATGCAGAGGAATATGACTTCACTTTCTTCTCGGACAGGCATCAATCCCTTTCAAGGATTGATTTTATCCTAACCACTAATGATTTGCTTTCTAGGGTCAAGAAAACAAAGATTGCAGCAAGGGTCCTTTCGGACCATAACCCAGTTTGGATGGAGTTGGGAAGGGTAGTGCAGGCAAGAAGGTCTTGGAGATTGAATGAAAACTTATTTAGATATGAAAAGTATATTAATGATTGTAAAAAATTACTATCTGAATATTTTGTTTTGAATATGAATAAGGGTACATCTATGGAATTTGTATGGGACGCAAGCAAAGCGTATATGAGAGGAGTTTTGATGAATATAAATAAAACACATAGAAATAAGCAAGGGTTAAAACGAACAGAACTGGAAGAGGAAATTAAGAGAAAAGAGCTGGAGTTAACAATGAACCCAGACGATACAAAGGTTAAGGAAGCTATTAACATATTAAAATCTCAATTTGACATGTTGATCTCTGACCAGGTAGCTACTAATTTATTATATGCAAAACACAATACCTTTTGTAATGCAAACAAACCTGGCAGATGGTTAGCTTATCAGATTAGGAAAAAAAGGAAAACTCGAAATATATCTAAACTGATTTACAGAGGGAAGGAGGTGTTTCAACAGGAAGAGATTCAAAAGGCTTTCTGGGAATTTTTTACAGAACTGTATAAAGGGGATAAAATTAATGGTTTAGACATAGACAAATATTTAGACAAAGAGAAAATACCTTCAGTTAGAGAAGAATACAGGCAAAAATTGAATCAACCAATAACCTCGGGGGAAATCCTGCAGGTAATTAAGCAATTAAAGTCAGGGAAAGCACCAGGTACAGATGGCTTGACAGCGGTTTACTATAAAAACTTACAGTTAGAAATGGTAGAACCTCTTAGAGAATTATTTAATATGATTCAAACGGAAGGTAAAGTCCCTCCATCTTGGAAGACAGCGTTTATATCTTTGATACCCAAAGAAGATCAAGATACTACTCAACCCAAAAATTATAGACCTATTTCATTACTGAATGTAGATTATAAAATTTTTACTAAAATATTAGCAAATAGGTTAATGTTGGTCATTCAACAATTGATACATACGGACCAAACAGGTTTTATACAAGGGAGACAGATGAAAAGTAATGTTAGATTAATTATTAATGCATTAGAATATTTGGGAAAGAACAACCAGATCCCTGCTGCGTTTATATTTTTGGATGCTGAGAAGGCCTTTGATCGAGTTAACTGGCAATTTCTGCTGAAGATACTGCAAAAAATGCAGATAGGAGATAATTTTTTACAGTCAATTAAAGCAATATACCAACAGCAAACAGCACAAATCATAGTCAATGGAAGTTTAACAGACTCTTTTCAAATTGGAAAAGGTACAAGACAGGGCTGCCCTTTGTCCCCATTATTGTTTATTATAACTTTGGAAGTATTGTTGAATAAAATACGGGGCTTGGATGGTTTAAAAGGGATCAAGATTAGGCAGCAAGAATATAGAGTCCACGCTTTTGCGGATGATTTGGTCATAATATTGGAACAACCGCAGGAATCCAGTATGGTTTTAATGAATACGATTAATCAATATGGTCAAGTGTCGGGCTTTAAAATAAACTTAGGAAAAACTAAAATATTAGCTATAAATATGAATATTAAACAAAAGGAAGAATTAGGAGTGATGCTAGGATGTGAGGTAGTTAAAAAAGTCAAATATCTTGGAGTTAACATTTTAACTTCAAATGGGAAATTATATAAGCATAATTATGAACCACTTTGGCATAGCATACAGACAGAGATGAAAAAATGGGAGAAATTGCACTTATCTTTGCTGGGTAGGATAGCGGCAGTGAAAATGAACATTTTACCAAAATTTTTATTTCTTTTCCAAATGTTACCTATACTTAAAAAAGATGCGAACCTTTTAGAATGGCAGAAGGGTATCAACAAATTTGTGTGGGCAGGAAAGAAGCCGAGGGTAAAGATGAAAATAATGCAAGATGTACGTGAGAGAGGAGGATTGAAACTACCTAATTTAAAACTATATTATGATGCAGTGGCATTATCTGTAATTAGTGATTGGACTCATTTAACCAATGATAGAATATTGAATATTGAGGGACACGATCTGGTGTTTGGTTGGCATGCTTACCTGTTATTCAACAAAAAATTGGATAAGAATTTTAAAAGTCATATTTTAAGAAATGCTTTATTGCGGGTTTGGAAGAAATACCAATATAAATTAAATGACAAGATACCCATGTGGGCAATTCCTAGACACGCAATTGAAAATATGAATACAGCACAAAAACAGGACAGAATTACTTACAGACAGCTTCTTACCTCGGAAAGGGGGGTATTACAATTAAAATCTTTAGAGGTATTAAAAGAGGAGAAGGTAGTTCAAACATGGTTCCAGTATGGGCAATTACAGGCTAGGTGGAAAATAGATCAAAAAATTGGTTTTATCCAAGTTGAGGATAATCTGTTTAAACAAATAAGAGATCAAAGCTTAATGCATATAAAGAGGATATATAATGTATTAATACAGATGGATTCGGAAACAGAATTAGTTAAAGATTGTATGATAAAATGGGCTCAAAATATTGAGGAACCAATAATGTTGGATACATGGGAAAGAATCTGGGTAAGAAATGTGAAATTTACACAAGCTCAAAATCTGAGAGAAAATTTTTACAAGATGTTCTATAGATGGCATTTAGATCCTAAAAAGTTGGCTTCTATGTATCCGAATGTACAGCCTAAATGTTGGAGGTGTGGTTCTCTCGATGCTACATATTATCATATATGGTGGACCTGCCAAAAGGTTAAGGCATTTTGGATAAAAATATGGTGGGTCATGCAAAATGTTTTTAAAAGAAGGATAAAGTTTATTCCTCAGTTATTTTTACTGGGTATATGTACTGACTTTACAGTGGTAGAGACCAATTTGATTCTGCACCTGATAACTGCAGCAAGACTGTTGGTGGCGCAATATTGGAAGAAGGAAGACTTGCCTACAATCCAAGAATGGACATTGAAAGTAACAAACTTAGCCGAGATGGCGAAAATATTGGCATATCTCAAAGATCATTCAAATGAGATATATAAACGAGACTGGAAAAAATGGATTGACTATATACAAAATAAATATGGGACTAAGAAATTCCAGTTAGCCTATGCTTAAGATCAGAAATGATTTAAACTGTTAAAAGTCAGTTCAGTAAGAAGAAGCTAAGGTCAATGTAGAATGTCATTAATTTCTTTATTTCTTTTTTCTCAATAGATTTTAGACTGTGTTAGTTAAAAATCCATACCGTGTACGGGTTCTGGGAAGTCGGGGGGGGAAGGAGGAGGGGGGGTGGGGGTGGAGTGAGGGAGGGGCACACACAACAAAAAAAATGTACTTCAATGTCTTAATGATTGACAAATGAGGACATATTTGTGTGTGTTTTTTTAAAATAAAAAATAAAAAAGTTCTGTTTTTTAAAAAAAAAGAAAAGCTTAAGCAGCTGTTTGTGGCCAAACCCGAACATAAATACCATGACACCAATGCCTGTTGTGTGATTCAGGCTGATGCTAGTTTTGTAGCTGTGGGAGCTACACAGCCATACTGTTGCAGGCCAAGGTGGTCTTACAACTCTGCGCTTATACTTCCAGAAAATTAACTGAGACTGAAAAGAGGTGGACAATTTGGGAGAAGGAAGCTTTCGCTCTGTGATGGGCATTATTAACTTGGAGGCTTTTCCTAGAATGGGCAAAGCAGTCTTTTGAGGTGTGGACTGATCACAAAAATTTGAAGGCCCTGCAAACACCACAGAAATGGTCACTTAAGCAAGTTCATTGGGCACAATACTTTAATCAGTTTAATTTTGTGCTGTGCTACAATCCTGGGGGAAAGAACTTTATGAATGATGCTTTGTCCAGATTGCCTCTATACAACAGTGTTAGGCCTGAAGTGATCAGATCAGTCATCCTGTCTAAGCAGCTGGTCACACCTGTAGTTACCAGGTCTCAGAAAAAAATTGGAGCCTGAACTTCCCAATGAAAATTGTGAGGAACTGAAGGGAGTGCTAAAGAGTGATGAGTGTTTTTTATCCCACAAGAAGGACTGCACCATATGAGATGGTCTAGCATGGGTTGGCACTAAATTATAGGTGCCCACAAGTTTGAATGGGTCTGAGCCAATGATTCAAAAGCTGATGATGATTTGGGTTTCATGAAAACTTTACACCTGATCAAGCGACTGTTTTGGTGGCCTTAATTGAAAAAGGACATTGAGATTTATGTTGCCAGCTGTCCTATCTGTGCTGCTGCTCCTTCTCCTCCAGGAAAGCCTGTTGGACTCCTCCAGAATGTTGCCAATCCTAGGGTCCCATGGAGAGAAATATCTATGGATTTTATAGTAGAATTGCCTGAGAGTGGGGGAAATACAGTCATTAGGGTTATTACAGGTTTTCCAAACAGGCACATTTTGCCCCATGCCCTAAGATACCTTCAGCTAAAGGGCTTGCTAAACTGTTTATTCAACATGTGAATAAATCATATGAAGTTCCTGATTGCATTATCTCAGACAGGGTTGTTCAATTCATCTCCCAATTGTGGTGGGAATTCCTAAAACTCTTAGGCTCTGCCTAGGACAGGGATGTCAAACTCAAGGGCCATGGGCCAGATTTGGCCCATGGGATGCTTAGAACTGGCCTGCGGGGCTGACCTGGAAACAGCAAAGGATCAGCCCACAGCCCTCCCAAGCTCTTTTTTCTCTGGTACAGGGCTACAGGAGGCTGTCACAGTCAAAAACAGAGCTCAGGAGCGCATTTTCACTGGCAGAGAGCTCAGGCCACCACAGGCCCCATGGCATGAGTAATTTTGAGCTAGCTTTGCCCACCATGCCCATCCCGAAGTCAAACACAATCCTGATGCGACCCTCAATGAAATTGAGTTTGATACCCCTGGCCTAGGGATTAAGCTCTGCCCATCACCCTCAAATTAACGGGGCTTGTGAATGAACCAATTTGATTCTGAAACAGTATCTTAGATGTTACATAAATTACCAGCAAGACAATTGGGCTGACCTGCTGACCTTTGCAGAGGTCACTTATAATAACTCGGCACATAGTAGTACGGGATTCACCAGATTCAAAGTATGTAGCCCCTTCCCAATAGTCAGTAATCCAGTTACTATACAATTGGACCTACCAAAAAACCTTAGACAGATTAACCCAGTATTTCATGTTAGCCTATTCTCAGGGTTCCAACTAATACACCCATAACAAGCAGAATTCATAGGCAAGCAGTTTCCTCAAAGAACAAGTTTATGATTCTTAAGGTTCCCATGGTTTTCACCTAATGAAAAGTAAAAGTTTTTCCCCTTTTCCAAACAATCAGTCATGTGGTCCAATCAAGGTGCTATCCAGTTGCTTGGAAACTTCATTCCTTCTCTCTTCAGCCGCCTGTGTCCTTGGTTCACAGGAGAAACTATCTTGTTCTGGCTACAAAACCCCAACTATCTCTACACCCCCTCCCTATCTCTCAGCACCATTGTGGCAACACTGAAGCCTCCAAAATGGCCTTGATTAGGCTAGCTTAAGAGTTGGCAGGTTCCCCCCTTAAGGGAAATGAACTTCCTGCAACGGAAAAAGAAAAATCACAAAGAGGTTACTTAGGACCCAATCTACCCCCTATCTCCCCTGGGAGGCCCTTTAGGCTTCTGGGGGTATTTCTCATGAAATTGCTTAACCAACCTATCAGCTTTAACTCTTGACCCATATAGTTTCTGATAGTGGATACCCTTTCCACTGTACTAAATGCTGCAACCTCCCCTTGTACAGTCTCATATCTAAAATCTGCTTGACCTAATAGTGTGTCTCTCCCTGTACTACAACTGGTTTTGTGGCTGCCCAATCTTCCAGCCTGAGCTGGGAGCCTACTGCTGACTTTAACAAGCTGCTGTGAAAGACCGGATGCACTTTCCACAGCAGACGGGGGAGCTTAAGCTGCAGGATAATAGGGTTAATCATTTTCACTATCAGAAAAGGCCTAGTAAACTTGGGCCCTAACTTCTTGCAAGGGAGCTTTAGCTTCAAATACTTCGTTGAGAGGAAACCTTACTTCCCACTTGGAAAGCACTTGGGGAGCTTGATGCTTGCCAGCCTGCACTTTATGGGTTTTTGCTGCTCCTCAAAGGGCTTGCTTAGTATTCTCCCATGCTTTCTTCAGAGACTCCATCCATTCAGTCCAGTGGTGGGTTTCTACAGGTCCGCACCAATCCGCGCGAACCAGTTGGTTGGTGGACCTGGAAGTAAGTAACTTCTGGGAATGCCGGCACCAGCCATGTTGCTCGATCGCCCTTGCCGTCCCATCGCAGCTCACTCGCTCCCCTGCCTGTCTGCACTAAACTAGGCTAGCCCAGGCCAACGCTCACTGATTGGCTGGAGACTGGAGTCCAACCAATCAGTGAGTGGGCTGGAGACGACCTGTTTAAAAGCAAGGCGCCAATGGCCAACATTCCTCTCTCCCATTCCCGAGCTGATCGGTCCTCTCTTCACTTCACTTCGCCTTCCAGGAGCTTGCTGCTTCCCTCAGGTAAGCAACTAAGCACGAGGGAGGGAGGCTAGCTTACGCCAGCTCACGAAAGCCACGGGCTGTGTACGCCACGTGGCTGAAGGCGGGTGGGCGGTGGCCTAGCTTTCGTGAACGAAGGCCTTCAGGCCCTCCCTTGCGAAAGCTGCGGGCTGGCGTAAGCCATGCAGCCAAAGGCGGGTAGGTGGCAGCCTTGCTTTCGCAAGGGAAGGCCTTCAGGCCTTCCCTAGTGAAAGCCGCGGGCTGGCGGTAGCAGCGGTAGTGGCGGCGACGGCGGCCTAGTTTTCACAAGGGAAGGCCTTTAGCGAAAGCCGCAGGCTGGTGTATGCCAAGCGGCTGACAGCCCCCCGCCCCCTCTCTCCAGCCTCGCCTGGCTGGCTAAGCCTGCCAGGCGACCTGCTTAAGCCTGGCCTTGTCCCTCCAGGCCAGTGTCTTACCTCTTCCTGCTGCCTCGCTGCCTGCCTGCTCCCTGTTGCTTCCATCCATCATGACAAGGATCCATCGCATCGGAGTGCTGCTGATTCTTCCTGCTGGTAAGTGACCTGGGTTTTTTTCTTTTATTTTTTTATGTATTTTAAAATAATATTTTATTTATTGTTCATAGAATTTTTTAAAATAGTTTTACTTAAAAGTATTGAGTATAGAATATTTTAAAATGTTTTACTTTATTCTGTGGATTCTTTTTTTAAATTGTCTTAGACTATTTAAAAAAGATTCTATCCAAAATAAATTAAATGCGTGAGAATAGAATGGCTGCCGAATTCCGCCGCTCCGAATGCCTGAGGATAAGAAGACACTAACCGCGGCGCCCAGGACCCCTAACATGGTAACGGAGGGGTTCCTTTTGGGCGCCAGCCTTCAGCCCTCCCAGGGAGGTGGTTGTTTGAGGAGGGGGCCGCCTCTGAGCGGCTCCAGGAACAGCTCCGGAACGACGATATCCCCCCTGGCGTGGTTTTTTGCATCAGCCTTTTTAAACAGCTGGGAAGCGGTGACGACGGCTTTGTGCAAGAGGCAGAGGCTTCGGCCCCGCTGTTTGGAGGGGTGCCGAACCCCCTCACTGACTGGACAACATCGTGGGGCTGGTTTATGCCCCGAAGAGGGGGTGGGAGGTCCAGGAGAGATGTTTGGACTGGACTGGGACTGGGACCGGGAGGCAGAGGAACTGGTTTCCTGTCTCCGCTATAGCTTTGCTGATATCCCTCCCTGTATTTTGAAGCGGCGTTTTACTTCGATCTCGCCGCTGTTTCTGCAGGACTTTAAACGGCTTGACCATCTGCCTGTTTGGCTTAGAAGTAAAGCTACAAGAACTCAATTACGGGCTCCCTGCGGCAGCCATTATCATCAGCTGCTACCATTGCAATCATCACTGCCTCAGGAGTGCTGTGTTGGCTGGGAATTTGGACTCCCTCTAGTGGCCATTACTGGTATTTTTCTGGACCATCAAGTACCTTTATTATCATCAAGCACTATTACACCAGAGAGGCAGTGTGTCGAGAACTTGGACTCCCTCCAGTGGCCATTATTGCTACTTCTTTCTGGCCATATACTTTTCTGGACCATATACATTTTTCTATTGGACTCCCATTAGACTTTGTTAACGAGAAGGCCAAACTTCTAAGATCCTGCCTTCACCAATTCGCACAACCGCGCAATTTTTATCTGGTATGATGAGTGCATGGGATTGTATGTGATTGAGTGAATGATCCCACTTTTACCATTTTATTATCATTGTATTTTATATGTTTTAACTTCTATGTGGGGACTGCTTGGGTGAGTGAATGAGTATGTCTGATTCGGAGGACCTGCCGGGGAAAGCGGGGGCCATTGGGGTGGTTGGGGGGACTACGCCCACGGGAGAGGGTCAGAGCATTGCGGTCATAACAGGGAGAGGCAGATACGGCGGGGACTTTAGGGCTGGCCATTACCGGGGAAGGAGGGCTCGCTACATCACAGAGATCCCTCCTTCCGGCCCTATGAGTCCCACTCCAAGGTCAGATGGCGCGAGTAATCAGGACCCTGGTCTCAGGCTGCTGTCGCTAAATGCCAGGTCTGTTGTTCACAAGGCTCCTCTCGTCCGGGACTTAATTTTAGACGAGAGGGCAGACCTGGCATGTATTACTGAGACATGGCTGGGCACGGAGGGAGGAGTCCCCCTCGTAGAGATGTGCCCAGATGGATTTCAGGTGCTTCATCAGCCGAGAGCCCAGGGAAAGGGGGGCGGTGTGGCTATTGTAGTCCGGGAGTCTTTAGCACCTTGTAGGATCCCTGCTCCGGAGCTTGTCGGGTGTGAGTCCCTACTGGTGAAGCTGGACCTCAAGGGTCAAGTGGGTCTGCTGATAACGTACCTGCCTCCCAACTGCATTGCAGCAGCCCTCCCCTCGCTTCTCGAGTCGGTAGCCAAGCTAGCAATTGAGTTATGGTTCTGGGGGACTTATGGTTCTGGGGGACTTCAATTTGCCTTCGCTCGGTGAACACTCTGATGGAGCGCAGGAGTTCATGGCTTCCATGACAGCCATGGGCTTGACCCAGGTAATTCGAGGCCCAACCCACTCAGCGGGTCACACGCTCGACGTCGTATTCCTCTCGGAGCAGTGGATTTGTGATCTTGGTCTGAGGGGTAATGAGATCATACCCCTGTCGTGGTCAGACCACTGCCTACTGAGGCTAGACTTCCGGAGGCCAAACCCCCACTGTAGGGAGGAGGAACCGACCAGGTGGTTCTGCCCCAGGCAACTTATGGATCCTCTAAGGTTCCAGACAGAGCTTGGGGATATTCCTGATACTCTCGCCCACAGTTCAGCGGAGACTCTTGTTGCTGCCTGGCACTCAGCAGCATCGGAGTCTCTTGACCGGATTGCGCCACTACGGCCGCTCCGGGTCGGCGGATCCCAGAGGCCTCCTTGGTTCACCGAGGAGCTCCGGGAGATGAAGCGCCGGAGGAGACGCCTAGAGCACGTGTGGAGGTCCGATAGGTCCGAGTCGAACCGAGCACTTTTGACAGCATGCACCAAGGAATACATCCGGGCATTAAGAACAGCTAAAAGAACACACATTGCCACCTTGGTAGCGTCCGCCGAGTCCCGCCCAGGCGCCCTGTTTAGGATAACCCACTCCCTCCTAAATAGGAGGGAGACGGGGGACCCCTTACAGGGCAGGGCTGAGGAGTATGTTCAGTTCTTGGCGGACAAAGTTGCTCGGTTTCGGTCGGACCTGGACTCCACCCCCGCAGATCCAGCCGAGACACAAGGGAATGACTTGGCAGACCATCTCTGGGTTGAGTTTCAGGATGTTGCCTCCGGGGATGTGGACAAGGCTATGCGAGCTGTGAGTGCCTCCACCTGTATACTGGACCCGTGTCCCTCCTGGCTGGTTGCCAACAGCAGTGAGGTGACACGAGGCTGGATCCAGGCGGTTGTTACCGCCTCTCTTCGGGAGGGGCACTTCCCCACCGCGCTCAAGGCGGCGGTGGTGAGACCCCTCCTGAAGAAACCATCCTTGGATCCAGCCGTTCTTAATAACTACCGTCCAGTCTCCAACCTCCCCTTCATGGGGAAGGTTGTTGAGAAGGTGGTGGCCTTCCAGCTTCAGCGTACCTTGGAGGAAGCTAACTATCTTGACCCCTTCCAGTCCGGCTTCAGGCCCGGTTACAGCACAGAAACCGCTTTGGTCGCATTGACCGATGATCTCTGGAGAGCCAGAGATGGAGGCCATGTGTCCATCCTGGTTCTCCTTGACCTCTCAGCGGCTTTCGATACCATCGACCATGGTATCCTTCTGCGACGACTGCGGGAGGTGGGGCTGGGCGGCACTGTTTTGCAGTGGTTCTCCTCCTACCTCTCAGACAGGTCGCAGTTGGTGTCGGTGGGGGGGCAGAGATCGTCCCCGAGGCCCCTAACTTATGGGGTGCCACAGGGTTCGGTCTTATCCCCCCTGCTATTTAACATATACATGAAACCGCTGGGCGAGATCATTCGGAGGCACGGGATAAAATACCATCAATACGCGGACGATACACAGTTGTATCTGTCCGCCCCGTGCCAACTCAATGAAGCGGTGGACGTGATGAACCCGGGTCTGGAGGCTGTTAAAGACTGGATGAGAGCTAACAAACTGGTACTCAACCCGGACAAGACGGAGTGGCTGTTGTGTTTTCCTCCCAACAATTCGGCCGACATTCCATCACTCAGGCTGGGGGGTCAAAATTTATACCCCTCAGACAGGGTCTGCAACTTGGGAGTCCTCCTGGACCCACAGCTGAGTTTCGACCATCACTTGTCAGCTGTGACCAGGGGGGCATTTGCCCAGTTTCGCCTGGTGCGCCAGTTGCGGCCCTACCTGAACCGGGAGGCCCTCACAGCAGTCACTCGAGCCCTTGTGATCTCTAGGCTGGAATACTGCAATGTGCTCTACATGGGGCTGCCCTTGAAGAGCATCCGGCGACTTCAGCTAGTCCAGAATGCAGCCGCGTGAGTGATTGTGGGCGCACCACGGTTCGCCCACATAACACCGATCCTCCGTGAGCTGCGCTGGCTACCTGTTGATCTCCGGGTGCACTTCAAGGTCCTACTTACCACTCATAAAGCGCTCCATGGTAGTGGATCTGGCTATTTGAGAGACCGCCTTCTGCCGATTACCTCCCTCCGTCCCATCAGATCGCATAGAGTAGGCCTCCTTTGAATTCCATCCGCCAGTCAGTGCCGACTGGCGACTACGCGAAGGAGAGCCTTCTCAGTTGCAGCTCCGACGCTATGGAACAATCTCCCCGTGGAGATCTGCACCCTCACCACCGTCCAGGCCTTCCGCACAGCCCTCAAGATCTGGCTATCCCATCAGGCCTGGGGATAAGACTTTACTCTCGCCCCTCCCGAATGTTGAATGAATGTTGTGTTTTTACTGCTAATTATTTGTTACTCACATTTTCTTTTGTGTTGTGTCCTGCACTCCCCTCCCCTATTATTGTAAGCCGCCCTGAGTCCCCTCAGGGAAAAGGGCGGCCTATAAATGTTTAATAAAACTAAAAAAAACTAAAACTAAAATAAACCATTTTTAAAAATTCTATATTCAATACTTTAAAATGTGTTGTGCATAGAATTTTTAATTTTTTTTTTACTTTTGTTGTAATTTATTGTGTATGGGATATTTTTAATGGTTTCATTTTAAATTATTGTGTGTGGAATAGTTTGAAATGGTTACAGTATAAATTATTGCTGGTGGAATAATGGTTACAGTATACTATTGCTGGTACAATACCTTAAAATAGTTACAGTTTGCTGGTGGAATACTTAACAATGTTTTTTAAGGATTTTTTAATTTATAGAATATCTTTTTTAAAAATTATTTTAAGGTAATTTTTATTTTTTAATTGTTTATAAAATATATTTACTACAAGAAATGTTATTCCTTTTTGCAAATGTTTTCTTTGTGATGCAATATGTTTCTTTTAAGTGTGCAGGTTGGTGCATGGTTTATGTGTCTCAAAGTGGCTGCTTTTCTATGGGCAGGCCAGGTTGGTGCAAGGCAGCTTTGCCAGATTTCATGTGTTTCACCCTCGTTGTTTAGGTAATTGTGAGGTGGTTGCTGGTTCTGTGAGCTTCCTGGCACTGTCCTTTATAATTTCCCACAATGCCTTGATGGTTTTTATTCCAGTGGCTTTGTCTTTCCTGTCCTTAGGATTAGGGAAAAACTGGTTTCATTTGCAGTCTTTTGGGGGGGGGGGGATTCTTATTTTTTGGTGTTTTCCTGGCACTGTCATAGTTTGTGTGGGTGTGTAATCTCCCGCAGTTATCTACACATTAATAATGATCTAGTAATATTTCCTTATACATTTTAGGGACCTTTCCTTATATTATTGGTGTTTTCTTTCATACTTTTGGATTTCTAATTTCTGTTTCCATTAGTTAGCAATTGCTAAAACTAATACCACGTGAAAAAGTATTCAAAGCCTTCTTGATTTTAATTGTCAATTTATTTATTCCTGCACATTGTAATATTTATTCATTTTCATATCTATGTTTTTCCACTGTTGTGCAAACACAATTCCAGCAGCTGCTAACATGTATAAAATTAAATATATATTGTATTCCCTTTCAAATAGCCAACAAAATATTTCTGGTTTTAATTCCATATCTTGCTTTACCATTCCTTCTAACCACTAACTTCTGAATAGCTACTTGGACCGACCTAAGTGGTGTGCAGAAGACTGGCAAACCAGTGATCCTTCCTCTGTAAGTAACTGTCATTATTGCTGGGTGTGCTCTGTGCTGGGTTCATCCTTGAGATAGTAAAGTCTTGCTTTCTGTGTCTCTCCTTTGTGCAGGTTATTGGAGCAAGGTGGTGAGGTGGTGGTGCAGAAGATCAGCAAAGCAGTAATCTTCCCTCTGTAAGTAGCTGTCTTTATTGTTTTGTGTGCTGGTTTCATTCCAATGATGGCAATGAAAGAGTTCATTTCTGTGTCTCTTCTTTGTGCAGCCCATTCATTGGAGTCAGTGATACTGAAGACTGGCAAGAACTGTCATCTTCCTGCTGTAAGTAGCTCTTTTATTATTTTTGTACTTATTTTAATGTTATTGTAGTTCATCCACTGGGGCAAAGAATTCAGTGACATCGTCTTGGCCACTCCCACCTGGTCACATGGGTGGCAAACAACTCCCATCCGGTCACATGGCTGGCAAGCCATTCCCACAAAGGAGGCCACACCCACAGAGTAGGTTCCAAAAATTTTTGAAACCCACCACTGATTCAGTCAATGATATGGATGAAGGTGGCTCCCTAGAGAGTTCAGGAATGGGGACAAACTCCACACCACCGGTGACATGGAAAGGGGTCAACCCAGTGTTACTATATGCTGTGTTGTTGTATGCCACTTCAGCAAATGGCAACAGCTCTGGCCAATTTGTTTGCTGATAGTTGACATAGCACCTCAAGTATTGCTCTAGCATTGTGTTTGCTCTCTCAGAGGCCCCATTGGTACTCAGATGAAATGCCGAGCTAAGCCCCTGTGAGGACCCAATGGACCTTATGAACTCCCTCCAGAACTTGCTGGTGAATTGAACCCCCCTATCAGAGATGATCCTGCAAGACACCACATACAACCTATAGATGTGTTTACATCTATATTTGCAGAAAATCTCAATTGAACCCAGAACGTGTTAGTTTTGAACCAAAGCTCAGATCCGAAAAACAAACGTATATTAGTAGTGTCCTGAGTCGGGAATGCTAAAAAACCAACCCATTTTGTGATCTGATGTTTCCCTGGGAAGTTACACCCAAGTATATCTTAGAATTTGCAGAAAATCTCAATTGAACCAGAACGTGTTAGTTTTGAAAGAAAGCTCAGATCCAAAAAAACAAACGTATATTAGTAGTGTCCTGAGTCGGGAATGCTAAAAAACCAACCCATTTTGTGATCTGATGTTTCCCTGTGGAGTTACACCCAAGTATATCTTAGAATTTGCAGAAAAACTCAATTCAACCAGAACGTGTTACTTTTGATCCAAAGCTCAGATTCGAAAAACAAACGTATATCAGTAGTGTCCTGAGTCGGGAATGATAAAAAACCAACCAATTTTGTGATCTGATGTTTCCCTGGGGAGTTACACCCAAGTATATCTTAGAATTTGCAGAAAATCTCAATTGAACCAGAATGTGTTAGTTTTGAACCAAAGCTCAGATCCGAAAAACAAACGTATATTAGTAGTGTCCTGAGTCGGGAATGCTAAAAAACCAACCCATTTTGTGATCTGATGTTTCCCTGGGGAGTTACACCCAAGTATATCTTAGAATTTGCAGAAAAACACAATTCAACCAGAACGTGTTACTTTTGATCCAAAGCTCAGATTCGAAAAACAAACGTATATTAGTAGTGTCCTGAGTCGGGAATGCTAAAAAACCAACCCATTTTGTGATCTGATGTTTCCCTGGGGAGTTACACCCAAGTATATCTTAGAATTTGCAGAAAAACTCAATTGAACCAGAACGTGTTAGTTTTGAACCAAAGCTCAGATCAGAAAAACAAACGTATATTAGTAGTGTCCTGAGTCGGGAATGCTAAAAAACCACTCCATTTTGTGATCTGATGTTTCCCTGGGGAGTTACACCCAAGTATATCTTAGAATTTGCAGAAAATCTCAATTGAACCAGAACGTGTTAGTTTTGAACCAAAGCTCAGATCCGAAAAACAAACGTATATTAGTAGTGTCCTGAGTCGGGAATGCTAAAAAACCACTCCATTTTGTGATCTGATGTTTCCCTGGGGAGTTACACCCAAGTATATCTTAGAATTTGCAGAAAATCTCAATTGAACCAGAACGTGTTAGTTTTGAACCAAAGCTCAGATCCGAAAAACAAACGTATATTAGTAGTGTCCTGAGTCGGGAATGCTAAAAAACCAACCCATTTTGTGATCTGATGTTTCCCTGGGGAGTTACACCCAAGTATATCTTAGAATTTGCAGAAAAACTCAATTCAACCAGAACGTGTAACTTTTGAACCAAAGCTCAGATCCGAAAAACAAACGTATATTAGTAGTGTCCTGAGTCGGGAATGCTAAAAAACCAACCCATTTTGTGATCTGATGTTTCCCTGGGGAGTTACACCCAAGTATATCTTAGAATTTGCAGAAAAACTCAATTCAACCAGAACGTGTTAGTTTTGAACCAAAGCTCAGATCCGAAAAACAAACGTATATTAGTAGTGTCCTGAGTCGGGAATGCTAAAAAACCACTCCATTTTGTGATCTGATGTTTCCCTGGGGAGTTACACCCAAGTATATCTTAGAATTTGCAGAAAAACTCAATTCAACCAGAACGTGTAACTTTTGAACCAAAGCTCAGATCCGAAAAACAAACGTATATTAGTAGTGTCCTGAGTCGGGAATGCTAAAAAACCACTCCATTTTGTGATGTGATGTTTCCCTGGGGAGTTACACCCAAGTATATCTTAGAATTTGCAGAAAATCTCAATTGAACCAGAACGTGTTAGTTTTGAACCAAAGCTCAGATCCGAAAAACAAACGTATATTAGTAGTGTCCTGAGTCGGGAATGCTAAAAAACCACTCCATTTTGTGATCTGATGTTTCCCTGGGGAGTTACACCCAAGTATATCTTAGAATTTGCAGAAAATCTCAATTGAACCAGAACGTGTTAGTTTTGAACCAAAGCTCAGATCCGAAAAACAAACGTATATTAGTAGTGTCCTGAGTCGGGAATGCTAAAAAACCAACCCATTTTGTGATCTGATGTTTCCCTGGGGAGTTACACCCAAGTATATCTTAGAATTTGCAGAAAAACTCAATTCAACCAGAACGTGTAACTTTTGATCCAAAGCTCAGATCCGAAAAACAAACGTATATTAGTAGTGTCCTGAGTCGGGAATGCTAAAAAACCAACCCATTTTGTGATCTGATGTTTCCCTGGGGAGTTACACCCAAGTATATCTTAGAATTTGCAGAAAAACTCAATTCAACCAGAACGTGTTACTTTTGATCCAAAGCTCAGATTCGAAAAACAAACGTATATTAGTAGTGTCCTGAGTCGGGAATGCTAAAAAACCAACCCATTTTGTGATCTGATGTTTCCCTGGGGAGTTACACCCAAGTATATCTTAGAATTTGCAGAAAAACTCAATTGAACCAGAACGTGTTAGTTTTGAACCAAAGCTCAGATCCGAAAAAAAAACGTATATTAGTAGTGTCCTGAGTCGGGAATGCTAAAAAACCAACCCATTTTGTGATCTGATGTTTCCCTGGGGAGTTACACCCAAGTATATCTTAGAATTTGCAGAAAAACTCAATTCAACCAGAACGTGTTACTTTTGATCCAAAACTCAGATTCGAAAAACAAACGTATATTAGTAATGTCCTGAGTCGGGAATGCTAAAAAACCAACCCATTTTGTGATCTGATGTTTCCCTGGGGAGTTACACCAAAGTATATCTTAGAATTTGCAGAAAAACACAATTCAACCAGAACGTGTTACTTTTGATCCAAAGCTCAGATTCGAAAAACAAACGTATATTAGTAGTGTCCTGAGTCGGGAATGCTAAAAAACCAACCCATTTTGTGATCTGATGTTTCCCTGGGGAGTTACACCAAAGTATATCTTAGAATTTGCAGAAAAACTCAATTGAACCAGAACGTGTTAGTTTTGAACCAAAGCTCAGATCCGAAAAACAAACGTATATTAGTAGTGTCCTGAGTCGGGAGTGCTAAAAAACCAACCCATTTTGTGATCTGATGTTTCCCTGGGGAGTTACACCCAAGTATATCTTAGAATTTGCAGAAAAACTCAATTCAACCAGAACGTGTTACTTTTGATCCAAAACTCAGATTCGAAAGACAAACGTATATTAGTAATGTCCTGAGTTGGGAATGCTAAAAAACCAACCAATTTTGTGATCTGATGTTTCCCTGGGGAGTTACACCCAAGTATATCTTAGAATTTGCAGAAAAACTCAATTGAACCAGAATGTGTTAGTTTTGAACCAAAGCTCAGATCCGAAAAAAAAACGTATATTAGTAGTGTCCTGAGTCGGGAATGCTAAAAAACCAACCCATTTTGTGATCTGATGTTTCCCTGGGGAGTTACACCCAAGTATATCTTAGAATTTGCAGAAAAACCCAATTCAACCAGAACGTGTTACTTTTGATCCAAAACTCAGATTCGAAAAACAAACGTATATTAGTAATGTCCTGAGTCGGGAATGCTAAAAAACCAACCAATTTTGTGATCTGATGTTTCCCTGGGGAGTTACACCCAAGTATATCTTAGAATTTGCAGAAAAACTCAATTCAACCAGAACGTGTTACTTTTGATCCAAAGCTCAGATTCGAAAAACAAACGTATATTAGTAATGTCCTGAGTCGGGAATGCTAAAAAACCAACCAATTTTGTGATCTGATGTTTCCCTGGGGAGTTACACCCAAGTATATCTTAGAATTTGCAGAAAAACTCAATTCAACCAGAACGTGTAACTTTTGATCCAAAGCTCAGATCCGAAAAACAAACGTATATTAGTAGTGTCCTGAGTCGGGAATGCTAAAAAACCAACCCATTTTGTGATCTGATGTTTCCCTGGGGAGTTACACCCAAGTATATCTTAGAATTTGCAGAAAAACTCAATTCAACCAGAACGTGTTACTTTTGATCCAAAGCTCAGATCCGAAAAACAAACGTATATTAGTAGTGTCCTGAGTCGGGAATGCTAAAAAACCACTCCATTTTGTGATGTGATGTTTCCCTGGGGAGTTACACCCAAGTATATCTTAGAATTTGCAGAAAATCTCAATTGAACCAGAACGTGTTAGTTTTGAACCAAAGCTCAGATCCGAAAAACAAACGTATATTAGTAGTGTCCTGAGTCGGGAATGCTAAAAAACCACTCCATTTTGTGATCTGATGTTTCCCTGGGGAGTTACACCCAAGTATATCTTAGAATTTGCAGAAAATCTCAATTGAACCAGAACGTGTTAGTTTTGAACCAAAGCTCAGATCCGAAAAACAAACGTATATTAGTAGTGTCCTGAGTCGGGAATGCTAAAAAACCAACCCATTTTGTGATCTGATGTTTCCCTGGGGAGTTACACCCAAGTATATCTTAGAATTTGCAGAAAAACTCAATTCAACCAGAACGTGTAACTTTTGAACCAAAGCTCAGATCCGAAAAACAAACGTATATTAGTAGTGTCCTGAGTCGGGAATGCTAAAAAACCAACCCATTTTGTGATCTGATGTTTCCCTGGGGAGTTACACCAAAGTATATCTTAGAATTTGCAGAAAAACTCAATTCAACCAGAACGTGTTAGTTTTGAACCAAAGCTCAGATCCGAAAAACAAACGTATATTAGTAGTGTCCTGAGTCGGGAATGCTAAAAAACCAACCCATTTTGTGATCTGATGTTTCTCTGGGGAGTTACACCCAAGTATATCTTAGAATTTGCAGAAAATCTCAATTGAACCAGAACGTGTTAGTTTTGAACCAAAGATCAGATCCGAAAAACAAACGTATATTAGTAGTGTCCTGAGTCGGGAATGCTAAAAAACCAACCCATTTTGTGATCTGATGTTTCCCTGGGGAGTTACAATCAAGTATATCTTAGAATTTGCAGAAAAACTCAATTCAACCAGAACGTGTAACTTTTGAACCAAAGCTCAGATCCGAAAAACAAACGTATATTAGTAGTGTCCTGAGTCGGGAATGCTAAAAAACCAACCCATTTTGTGATCTGATGTTTCCCTGGGGAGTTACACCCAAGTATATCTTAGAATTTGCAGAAAAACTCAATTCAACCAGAACGTGTTAGTTTTGAACCAAAGCTCAGATCCGAAAAACAAACGTATATTAGTAGTGTCCTGAGTCGGGAATGCTAAAAAACCAACCCATTTTGTGATCTGATGTTTCCCTGGGGAGTTACACCCAAGTATATCTTAGAATTTGCAGAAAAACACAATTCAACCAGAACGTGTTACTTTTGATCCAAAGCTCAGATTCGAAAAACAAACGTATATTAGTAGTGTCCTGAGTCGGGAATGCTAAAAAACCAACCCATTTTGTGATCTGATGTTTCCCTGGGGAGTTACACCAAAGTATATCTTAGAATTTGCAGAAAAACTCAATTGAACCAGAACGTGTTAGTTTTGAACCAAAGCTCAGATCCGAAAAACAAACGTATATTAGTAGTGTCCTGAGTCGGGAATGCTAAAAAACCAACCCATTTTGTAATCTGATGTTTCCCTGGGGAGTTACACCCAAGTATATCTTAGAATTTGCAGAAAAACTCAATTCAACCAGAACGTGTTACTTTTCATCCAAAACTCAGATTCGAAAAACAAACGTATATTAGTAGTGTCCTGAGTCGGGAATGCTAAAAAACCAACCCATTTTGTGATCTGATGTTTCCCTGGGGAGTTACACCCAAGTATATCTTAGAATTTGCAGAAAAACTCAATTCAACCAGAACGTGTAACTTTTGAACCAAAGCTCAGATCCGAAAAACAAACGTATATTAGTAGTGTCCTGAGTCGGGAATGCTAAAAAACCAACCCATTTTGTGATCTGATGTTTCCCTGGGGAGTTACACCCAAGTATATCTTAGAATTTGCAGAAAAACTCAATTCAACCAGAACGTGTTACTTTTGATCCAAAACTCAGATTCGAAAAACAAACGTATATTAGTAATGTCCTGAGTCGGGAATGCTAAAAAACCAACCCATTTTGTGATCTGATGTTTCCCTGGGGAGTTACACCAAAGTATATCTTAGAATTTGCAGAAAAACACAATTCAACCAGAACGTGTTACTTTTGATCCAAAGCTCAGATTCGAAAAACAAACGTATATTAGTAGTGTCCTGAGTCGGGAATGCTAAAAAACCAACCCATTTTGTGATCTGATGTTTCCCTGGGGAGTTACACCAAAGTATATCTTAGAATTTGCAGAAAAACTCAATTGAACCAGAACGTGTTAGTTTTGAACCAAAGCTCAGATCCGAAAAGCAAACGTATATTAGTAGTGTCCTGAGTCGGGAGTGCTAAAAAACCAACCCATTTTGTGATCTGATGTTTCCCTGGGGAGTTACACCCAAGTATATCTTAGAATTTGCAGAAAAACTCAATTCAACCAGAACGTGTTACTTTTGATCCAAAACTCAGATTCGAAAGACAAACGTATATTAGTAATGTCCTGAGTCGGGAATGCTAAAAAACCAACCAATTTTGTGATCTGATGTTTCCCTGGGGAGTTACACCCAAGTATATCTTAGAATTTGCAGAAAAACTCAATTCAACCAGAACGTGTTACTTTTGATCCAAAGCTCAGATTCGAAAAACAAACGTATATTAGTAGTGTCCTGAGTCGGGAATGCTAAAAAACCAACCAATTTTGTGATCTGATGTTTCCCTGGGGAGTTACACCCAAGTATATCTTAGAATTTGCAGAAAAACTCAATTGAACCAGAATGTGTTAGTTTTGAACCAAAGCTCAGATCCGAAAAAAAAACGTATATTAGTAGTGTCCTGAGTCGGGAATGCTAAAAAACCAACCCATTTTGTGATCTGATGTTTCCCTGGGGAGTTACACCCAAGTATATCTTAGAATTTGCAGAAAAACTCAATTCAACCAGAACGTGTTACTTTTGATCCAAAGCTCAGATCCGAAAAACAAACGTATATTAGTAGTGTCCTGAGTCGGGAATGCTAAAAAACCACTCCATTTTGTGATGTGATGTTTCCCTGGGGAGTTACACCCAAGTATATCTTAGAATTTGCAGAAAATCTCAATTGAACCAGAACGTGTTAGTTTTGAACCAAAGCTCAGATCCGAAAAACAAACGTATATTAGTAGTGTCCTGAGTCGGGAATGCTAAAAAACCACTCCATTTTGTGATCTGATGTTTCCCTGGGGAGTTACACCCAAGTATATCTTAGAATTTGCAGAAAATCTCAATTGAACCAGAACGTGTTAGTTTTGAACCAAAGCTCAGATCCGAAAAACAAACGTATATTAGTAGTGTCCTGAGTCGGGAATGCTAAAAAACCAACCCATTTTGTGATCTGATGTTTCCCTGGGGAGTTACACCAAAGTATATCTTAGAATTTGCAGAAAAACTCAATTCAACCAGAACGTGTTAGTTTTGAACCAAAGCTCAGATCCGAAAAACAAACGTATATTAGTAGTGTCCTGAGTCGGGAATGCTAAAAAACCAACCCATTTTGTGATCTGATGTTTCTCTGGGGAGTTACACCCAAGTATATCTTAGAATTTGCAGAAAATCTCAATTGAACCAGAACGTGTTAGTTTTGAACCAAAGATCAGATCCGAAAAACAAACGTATATTAGTAGTGTCCTGAGTCGGGAATGCTAAAAAACCAACCCATTTTGTGATCTGATGTTTCCCTGGGGAGTTACAATCAAGTATATCTTAGAATTTGCAGAAAAACTCAATTCAACCAGAACGTGTAACTTTTGAACCAAAGCTCAGATCCGAAAAACAAACGTATATTAGTAGTGTCCTGAGTCGGGAATGCTAAAAAACCAACCCATTTTGTGATCTGATGTTTCCCTGGGGAGTTACACCCAAGTATATCTTAGAATTTGCAGAAAAACTCAATTCAACCAGAACGTGTAACTTTTGAACCAAAGCTCAGATCCGAAAAACAAACGTATATTAGTAGTGTCCTGAGTCGGGAATGCTAAAAAACCAACCCATTTTGTGATCTGATGTTTCCCTGGGGAGTTACACCCAAGTATATCTTAGAATTTGCAGAAAAACTCAATTCAACCAGAACGTGTTACTTTTGATCCAAAACTCAGATTCGAAAAACAAACGTATATTAGTAATGTCCTGAGTCGGGAATGCTAAAAAACCAACCCATTTTGTGATCTGATGTTTCCCTGGGGAGTTACACCAAAGTATATCTTAGAATTTGCAGAAAAACACAATTCAACCAGAACGTGTTACTTTTGATCCAAAGCTCAGATTCGAAAAACAAACGTATATTAGTAGTGTCCTGAGTCGGGAATGCTAAAAAACCAACCCATTTTGTGATCTGATGTTTCCCTGGGGAGTTACACCAAAGTATATCTTAGAATTTGCAGAAAAACTCAATTGAACCAGAACGTGTTAGTTTTGAACCAAAGCTCAGATCCGAAAAACAAACGTATATTAGTAGTGTCCTGAGTCGGGAGTGCTAAAAAACCAACCCATTTTGTGATCTGATGTTTCCCTGGGGAGTTACACCCAAGTATATCTTAGAATTTGCAGAAAAACTCAATTCAACCAGAACGTGTTACTTTTGATCCAAAACTCAGATTCGAAAGACAAACGTATATTAGTAATGTCCTGAGTCGGGAATGCTAAAAAACCAACCAATTTTGTGATCTGATGTTTCCCTGGGGAGTTACACCCAAGTATATCTTAGAATTTGCAGAAAAACTCAATTCAACCAGAACGTGTTACTTTTGATCCAAAGCTCAGATTCGAAAAACAAACGTATATTAGTAGTGTCCTGAGTCGGGAATGCTAAAAAACCAACCAATTTTGTGATCTGATGTTTCCCTGGGGAGTTACACCCAAGTATATCTTAGAATTTGCAGAAAAACTCAATTGAACCAGAATGTGTTAGTTTTGAACCAAAGCTCAGATCCGAAAAAAAAAACGTATATTAGTAGTGTCCTGAGTCGGGAATGCTAAAAAACCAACCCATTTTGTGATCTGATGTTTCCCTGGGGAGTTACACCCAAGTATATCTTAGAATTTGCAGAAAATCTCAATTGAACCAGAACGTGTTAGTTTTGAACCAAAGCTCAGATCCGAAAAACAAACGTATATTAGTAGTGTCCTGAGTCGGGAATGCTAAAAAACCACTCCATTTTGTGATCTGATGTTTCCCTGGGGAGTTACACCCAAGTATATCTTAGAATTTGCAGAAAATCTCAATTGAACCAGAACGTGTTAGTTTTGAACCAAAGCTCAGATCCGAAAAACAAACGTATATTAGTAGTGTCCTGAGTCGGGAATGCTAAAAAACAAACCCATTTTGTGATCTGATGTTTCCCTGGGGAGTTACACCCAAGTATATCTTAGAATTTGCAGAAAAACTCAATTCAACCAGAACGTGTAACTTTTGAACCAAAGCTCAGATCCGAAAAACAAACGTATATTAGTAGTGTCCTGAGTCGGGAATGCTAAAAAACCAACCCATTTTGTGATCTGATGTTTCCCTGGGGAGTTACACCAAAGTATATCTTAGAATTTGCAGAAAAACTCAATTGAACCAGAACGTGTTAGTTTTGAACCAAAGCTCAGATCCGAAAAACAAACGTATATTAGTAGTGTCCTGAGTCGGGAATGCTAAAAAACCAACCCATTTTGTAATCTGATGTTTCCCTGGGGAGTTACACCCAAGTATATCTTAGAATTTGCAGAAAAACTCAATTCAACCAGAACGTGTTACTTTTCATCCAAAACTCAGATTCGAAAAACAAACGTATATTAGTAGTGTCCTGAGTCGGGAATGCTAAAAAACCAACCCATTTTGTGATCTGATGTTTCCCTGGGGAGTTACACCCAAGTATATCTTAGAATTTGCAGAAAAACTCAATTCAACCAGAACGTGTAACTTTTGAACCAAAGCTCAGATCCGAAAAACAAACGTATATTAGTAGTGTCCTGAGTCGGGAATGCTAAAAAACCAACCCATTTTGTGATCTGATGTTTCCCTGGGGAGTTACACCCAAGTATATCTTAGAATTTGCAGAAAAACTCAATTCAACCAGAACGTGTTACTTTTGATCCAAAACTCAGATTCGAAAAACAAACGTATATTAGTAATGTCCTGAGTCGGGAATGCTAAAAAACCAACCCATTTTGTGATCTGATGTTTCCCTGGGGAGTTACACCAAAGTATATCTTAGAATTTGCAGAAAAACACAATTCAACCAGAACGTGTTACTTTTGATCCAAAGCTCAGATTCGAAAAACAAACGTATATTAGTAGTGTCCTGAGTCGGGAATGCTAAAAAACCAACCCATTTTGTGATCTGATGTTTCCCTGGGGAGTTACACCAAAGTATATCTTAGAATTTGCAGAAAAACTCAATTGAACCAGAACGTGTTAGTTTTGAACCAAAGCTCAGATCCGAAAAACAAACGTATATTAGTAGTGTCCTGAGTCGGGAGTGCTAAAAAACCAACCCATTTTGTGATCTGATGTTTCCCTGGGGAGTTACACCCAAGTATATCTTAGAATTTGCAGAAAAACTCAATTCAACCAGAACGTGTTACTTTTGATCCAAAACTCAGATTCGAAAGACAAACGTATATTAGTAATGTCCTGAGTCGGGAATGCTAAAAAACCAACCAATTTTGTGATCTGATGTTTCCCTGCGGAGTTACACCCAAGTATATCTTAGAATTTGCAGAAAAACTCAATTCAACCAGAACGTGTTACTTTTGATCCAAAGCTCAGATTCGAAAAACAAACGTATATTAGTAGTGTCCTGAGTCGGGAATGCTAAAAAACCAACCAATTTTGTGATCTGATGTTTCCCTGGGGAGTTACACCCAAGTATATCTTAGAATTTGCAGAAAAACTCAATTGAACCAGAATGTGTTAGTTTTGAACCAAAGCTCAGATCCGAAAAAAAAACGTATATTAGTAGTGTCCTGAGTCGGGAATGCTAAAAAACCAACCCATTTTGTGATCTGATGTTTCCCTGGGGAGTTACACCCAAGTATATCTTAGAATTTGCAGAAAATCTCAATTGAACCAGAACGTGTTAGTTTTGAACCAAAGCTCAGATCCGAAAAACAAACGTATATTAGTAGTGTCCTGAGTCGGGAATGCTAAAAAACCACTCCATTTTGTGATCTGATGTTTCCCTGGGGAGTTACACCCAAGTATATCTTAGAATTTGCAGAAAATCTCAATTGAACCAGAACGTGTTAGTTTTGAACCAAAGCTCAGATCCGAAAAACAAACGTATATTAGTAGTGTCCTGAGTCGGGAATGCTAAAAAACCAACCCATTTTGTGATCTGATGTTTCCCTGGGGAGTTACACCCAAGTATATCTTAGAATTTGCAGAAAAACTCAATTCAACCAGAACGTGTAACTTTTGAACCAAAGCTCAGATCCGAAAAACAAACGTATATTAGTAGTGTCCTGAGTCGGGAATGCTAAAAAACCAACCCATTTTGTGATCTGATGTTTCCCTGGGGAGTTACACCAAAGTATATCTTAGAATTTGCAGAAAAACTCAATTCAACCAGAACGTGTTAGTTTTGAACCAAAGCTCAGATCCGAAAAACAAACGTATATTAGTAGTGTCCTGAGTCGGGAATGCTAAAAAACCAACCCATTTTGTGATCTGATGTTTCTCTGGGGAGTTACACCCAAGTATATCTTAGAATTTGCAGAAAATCTCAATTGAACCAGAACGTGTTAGTTTTGAACCAAAGATCAGATCCGAAAAACAAACGTATATTAGTAGTGTCCTGAGTCGGGAATGCTAAAAAACCAACCCATTTTGTGATCTGATGTTTCCCTGGGGAGTTACAATCAAGTATATCTTAGAATTTGCAGAAAAACTCAATTCAACCAGAACGTGTAACTTTTGAACCAAAGCTCAGATCCGAAAAACAAACGTATATTAGTAGTGTCCTGAGTCGGGAATGCTAAAAAACCAACCCATTTTGTGATCTGATGTTTCCCTGGGGAGTTACACCCAAGTATATCTTAGAATTTGCAGAAAAACTCAATTCAACCAGAACGTGTTAGTTTTGAACCAAAGCTCAGATCCGAAAAACAAACGTATATTAGTAGTGTCCTGAGTCGGGAATGCTAAAAAACCAACCCATTTTGTGATCTGATGTTTCCCTGGGGAGTTACACCCAAGTATATCTTAGAATTTGCAGAAAAACACAATTCAACCAGAACGTGTTACTTTTGATCCAAAGCTCAGATTCGAAAAACAAACGTATATTAGTAGTGTCCTGAGTCGGGAATGCTAAAAAACCAACCCATTTTGTGATCTGATGTTTCCCTGGGGAGTTACACCAAAGTATATCTTAGAATTTGCAGAAAAACTCAATTGAACCAGAACGTGTTAGTTTTGAACCAAAGCTCAGATCCGAAAAACAAACGTATATTAGTAGTGTCCTGAGTCGGGAGTGCTAAAAAACCAACCCATTTTGTGATCTGATGTTTCCCTGGGGAGTTACACCCAAGTATATCTTAGAATTTGCAGAAAAACTCAATTCAACCAGAACGTGTTACTTTTGATCCAAAACTCAGATTCGAAAGACAAACGTATATTAGTAATGTCCTGAGTCGGGAATGCTAAAAAACCAACCAATTTTGTGATCTGATGTTTCCCTGGGGAGTTACACCCAAGTATATCTTAGAATTTGCAGAAAAACTCAATTCAACCAGAACGTGTTACTTTTGATCCAAAGCTCAGATTCGAAAAACAAACGTATATTAGTAGTGTCCTGAGTCGGGAATGCTAAAAAACCAACCAATTTTGTGATCTGATGTTTCCCTGGGGAGTTACACCCAAGTATATCTTAGAATTTGCAGAAAAACTCAATTGAACCAGAATGTGTTAGTTTTGAACCAAAGCTCAGATCCGAAAAAAAAACGTATATTAGTAGTGTCCTGAGTCGGGAATGCTAAAAAACCAACCCATTTTGTGATCTGATGTTTCCCTGGGGAGTTACACCCAAGTATATCTTAGAATTTGCAGAAAATCTCAATTGAACCAGAACGTGTTAGTTTTGAACCAAAGCTCAGATCCGAAAAACAAACGTATATTAGTAGTGTCCTGAGTCGGGAATGCTAAAAAACCACTCCATTTTGTGATCTGATGTTTCCCTGGGGAGTTACACCCAAGTATATCTTAGAATTTGCAGAAAAACTCAATTCAACCAGAACGTGTAACTTTTGAACCAAAGCTCAGATCCGAAAAACAAACGTATATTAGTAGTGTCCTGAGTCGGGAATGCTAAAAAACCAACCCATTTTGTGATCTGATGTTTCCCTGGGGAGTTACACCAAAGTATATCTTAGAATTTGCAGAAAAACTCAATTCAACCAGAACGTGTTAGTTTTGAACCAAAGCTCAGATCCGAAAAACAAACGTATATTAGTAGTGTCCTGAGTCGGGAATGCTAAAAAACCAACCCATTTTGTGATCTGATGTTTCTCTGGGGAGTTACACCCAAGTATATCTTAGAATTTGCAGAAAATCTCAATTGAACCAGAACGTGTTAGTTTTGAACCAAAGATCAGATCCGAAAAACAAACGTATATTAGTAGTGTCCTGAGTCGGGAATGCTAAAAAACCAACCCATTTTGTGATCTGATGTTTCCCTGGGGAGTTACAATCAAGTATATCTTAGAATTTGCAGAAAAACTCAATTCAACCAGAACGTGTAACTTTTGAACCAAAGCTCAGATCCGAAAAACAAACGTATATTAGTAGTGTCCTGAGTCGGGAATGCTAAAAAACCAACCCATTTTGTGATCTGATGTTTCCCTGGGGAGTTACACCCAAGTATATCTTAGAATTTGCAGAAAAACTCAATTCAACCAGAACGTGTTAGTTTTGAACCAAAGCTCAGATCCGAAAAACAAACGTATATTAGTAGTGTCCTGAGTCGGGAATGCTAAAAAACCAACCCATTTTGTGATCTGATGTTTCCCTGGGGAGTTACACCCAAGTATATCTTAGAATTTGCAGAAAAACACAATTCAACCAGAACGTGTTACTTTTGATCCAAAGCTCAGATTCGAAAAACAAACGTATATTAGTAGTGTCCTGAGTCGGGAATGCTAAAAAACCAACCCATTTTGTGATCTGATGCTTCCCTGGGGAGTTACACCAAAGTATATCTTAGAATTTGCAGAAAAACTCAATTGAACCAGAACGTGTTAGTTTTGAACCAAAGCTCAGATCCGAAAAACAAACGTATATTAGTAGTGTCCTGAGTCGGGAATGCTAAAAAACCAACCCATTTTGTAATCTGATGTTTCCCTGGGGAGTTACACCCAAGTATATCTTAGAATTTGCAGAAAAACTCAATTCAACCAGAACGTGTTACTTTTCATCCAAAACTCAGATTCGAAAAACAAACGTATATTAGTAGTGTCCTGAGTCGGGAATGCTAAAAAACCAACCCATTTTGTGATCTGATGTTTCCCTGGGGAGTTACACCCAAGTATATCTTAGAATTTGCAGAAAAACTCAATTCAACCAGAACGTGTAACTTTTGAACCAAAGCTCAGATCTGAAAAACAAACGTATATTAGTAGTGTCCTGAGTCGGGAATGCTAAAAAACCAACCCATTTTGTGATCTGATGTTTCCCTGGGGAGTTACACCCAAGTATATCTTAGAATTTGCAGAAAAACTCAATTCAACCAGAACGTGTTAGTTTTGAACCAAAGCTCAGATCCGGAAAAAAAACGTATATTAGTAGTGTCCTGAGTCGGGAATGCTAAAAAACCAACCCATTTTGTGATCTGATGTTTCCCTGGGGAGTTACACCCAAGTATATCTTAGAATTTGCAGAAAAACCCAATTCAACCAGAACGTGTTACTTTTGATCCAAAACTCAGATTCGAAAAACAAACGTATATTAGTAATGTCCTGAGTCGGGAATGCTAAAAAACCAACCAATTTTGTGATCTGATGTTTCCCTGGGGAGTTACACCCAAGTATATCTTAGAATTTGCAGAAAAACTCAATTCAACCAGAACGTGTTACTTTTGATCCAAAGCTCAGATTCGAAAAACAAACGTATATTAGTAGTGTCCTGAGTCGGGAATGCTAAAAAACCAACCCATTTTGTGATCTGATGTTTCCCTGGGGAGTTACACCCAAGTATATCTTAGAATTTGCAGAAAAACTCAATTCAACCAGAAAGTGTTACTTTTGATCCAAAGCTCAGTTTCGAAAAACAAACGTATATTAGTAGTGTCCTGAGTCGGGAATGCTAAAAAACCAACCCATTTTGTGATCTGATGTTTCCCTGGGGAGTTACACCCAAGTATATCTTAGAATTTGCAGAAAAACTCAATTCAACCAGAACGTGTTACTTTTGATCCAAAGCTCAGATTCGAAAAACAAACGTATATTAGTAGTGTCCTGAGTCGGGAATGCTAAAAAACCAACCCATTTTGTGATCTGATGTTTCCCTGTGGAGTTACACCCAAGTATATCTTAGAATTTGCAGAAAAACTCAATTCAACCAGAACGTGTTACTTTTGATCCAAAGCTCAGTTTCGAAAAACAAACGTATATTAGTAGTGTCCTGAGTCGGGAATGCTAAAAAACCAACCCATTTTGTGATCTGATGTTTCCCTGGGGAGTTACACCCAAGTATATCTTAGAATTTGCAGAAAAACACAATTCAACCAGAACGTGTTACTTTTGATCCAAAGCTCAGATTCGAAAAACAAACGTATATTAGTAGTGTCCTGAGTCGGGAATGCTAAAAAACCAACCCATTTTGTGATCTGATGTTTCCCTGGGGAGTTACACCAAAGGATATCTTAGAATTTGCAGAAAAACTCAATTGAACCAGAACGTGTTAGTTTTGAACCAAAGCTCAGATCCGAAAAACAAACGTATATTAGTAGTGTCCTGAGTCGGGAATGCTAAAAAACCAACCCATTTTGTAATCTGATGTTTCCCTGGGGAGTTACACCCAAGTATATCTTAGAATTTGCAGAAAAACTCAATTCAACCAGAACGTGTTACTTTTCATCCAAAACTCAGATTCGAAAAACAAACGTATATTAGTAGTGTCCTGAGTCGGGAATGCTAAAAAACCAACCCATTTTGTGATCTGATGTTTCCCTGGGGAGTTACACCCAAGTATATCTTAGAATTTGCAGAAAAACTCAATTCAACCAGAACGTGTAACTTTTGAACCAAAGCTCAGATCCGAAAAACAAACGTATATTAGTAGTGTCCTGAGTCGGGAATGCTAAAAAACCAACCCATTTTGTGATCTGATGTTTCCCTGGGGAGTTACACCCAAGTATATCTTAGAATTTGCAGAAAAACACAATTCAACCAGAACGTGTTACTTTTGATCCAAAGCTCAGATTCGAAAAACAAACGTATATTAGTAGTGTCCTGAGTCGGGAATGCTAAAAAACCAACCCATTTTGTGATCTGATGTTTCCCTGGGGAGTTACACCAAAGTATATCTTAGAATTTGCAGAAAAACTCAATTGAACCAGAACGTGTTAGTTTTGAACCAAAGCTCAGATCCGAAAAACAAACGTATATTAGTAGTGTCCTGAGTCGGGAATGCTAAAAAACCAACCCATTTTGTGATCTGATGTTTCCCTGGGGAGTTACACCCAAGTATATCTTAGAATTTGCAGAAAAACTCAATTCAACCAGAACGTGTTACTTTTGATCCAAAACTCAGATTCGAAAAACAAACGTATATTAGTAATGTCCTGAGTCGGGAATGCTAAAAAACCAACCCATTTTGTGATCTGATGTTTCCCTGGGGAGTTACACCAAAGTATATCTTAGAATTTGCAGAAAAACACAATTCAACCAGAACGTGTTACTTTTGATCCAAAGCTCAGATTCGAAAAACAAACGTATATTAGTAGTGTCCTGAGTCGGGAATGCTAAAAAACCAACCCATTTTGTGATCTGATGTTTCCCTGGGGAGTTACACCAAAGTATATCTTAGAATTTGCAGAAAAACTCAATTGAACCAGAACGTGTTAGTTTTGAACCAAAGCTCAGATCCGAAAAACAAACGTATATTAGTAGTGTCCTGAGTCGGGAATGCTAAAAAACCAACCCATTTTGTGATCTGATGTTTCCCTGGGGAGTTATACCCAAGTATATCTTAGAATTTGCAGAAAAACTCAATTCAACCAGAACGTGTTACTTTTGATCCAAAGCTCAGATTCGAAAAACAAACGTATATTAGTAGTGTCCTGAGTCGGGAATGCTAAAAAACCAACCAATTTTGTGATCTGATGTTTCCCTGGGGAGTTACACCCAAGTATATCTTAGAATTTGCAGAAAAACTCAATTCAACCAGAAAGTGTTACTTTTGATCCAAAGCTCAGTTTCGAAAAACAAACGTATATTAGTAGTGTCCTGAGTCGGGAATGCTAAAAAACCAACCCATTTTGTGATCTGATGTTTCCCTGGGGAGTTACACCCAAGTATATCTTAGAATTTGCAGAAAAACTCAATTCAACCAGAACGTGTTACTTTTGATCCAAAGCTCAGATTCGAAAAACAAACGTATATTAGTAGTGTCCTGAGTCGGGAATGCTAAAAAACCAACCCATTTTGTGATCTGATGTTTCCCTGTGGAGTTACACCCAAGTATATCTTAGAATTTGCAGAAAAACTCAATTCAACCAGAACGTGTTACTTTTGATCCAAAGCTCAGTTTCGAAAAACAAACGTATATTAGTAGTGTCCTGAGTCGGGAATGCTAAAAAACCAACCCATTTTGTGATCTGATGTTTCCCTGGGGAGTTACACCCAAGTATATCTTAGAATTTGCAGAAAAACACAATTCAACCAGAACGTGTTACTTTTGATCCAAAGCTCAGATTCGAAAAACAAACGTATATTAGTAGTGTCCTGAGTCAGGAATGCTAAAAAACCAACCCATTTTGTGATCTGATGTTCCCCTGGGGAGTTACACCAAAGTATATCTTAGAATTTGCAGAAAAACTCAATTGAACCAGAACGTGTTAGTTTTGAACCAAAGCTCAGATCCGAAAAACAAACGTATATTAGTAGTGTCCTGAGTCGGGAATGCTAAAAAACCAACCCATTTTGTAATCTGATGTTTCCCTGGGGAGTTACACCCAAGTATATCTTAGAATTTGCAGAAAAACTCAATTCAACCAGAACGTGTTACTTTTCATCCAAAACTCAGATTCGAAAAACAAACGTATATTAGTAGTGTCCTGAGTTGGGAATGCTAAAAAACCAACCCATTTTGTGATCTGATGTTTCCCTGGGGAGTTACACCCAAGTATATCTTAGAATTTGCAGAAAAACTCAATTCAACCAGAACGTGTAACTTTTGAACCAAAGCTCAGATCCGAAAAACAAACGTATATTAGTAGTGTCCTGAGTCGGGAATGCTAAAAAACCAACCCATTTTGTGATCTGATGTTTCCCTGGGGAGTTACACCCAAGTATATCTTAGAATTTGCAGAAAAACACAATTCAACCAGAACGTGTTACTTTTGATCCAAAGCTCAGATCCGAAAAACAAACGTATATTAGTAGTGTCCTGAGTCGGGAATGCTAAAAAACCAACCCATTTTGTGATCTGATGTTTCCCTGGGGAGTTACACCAAAGTATATCTTAGAATTTGCAGAAAAACTCAATTGAACCAGAACGTGTTAGTTTTGAACCAAAGCTCAGATCCGAAAAACAAACGTATATTAGTAGTGTCCTGAGTCGGGAATGCTAAAAAACCAACCCATTTTGTGATCTGATGTTTCCCTGGGGAGTTACACCCAAGTATATCTTAGAATTTGCAGAAAAACTCAATTCAACCAGAACGTGTTACTTTTGATCCAAAGCTCAGATTCGAAAAACAAACGTATATTAGTAGTGTCCTGAGTCGGGAATGCTAAAAAACCAACCCATTTTGTGATCTGATGTTTCCCTGTGGAGTTACACCCAAGTATATCTTAGAATTTGCAGAAAAACTCAATTCAACCAGAACGTGTTACTTTTGATCCAAAGCTCAGTTTCGAAAAACAAACGTATATTAGTAGTGTCCTGAGTCGGGAATGCTAAAAAACCAACCCATTTTGTGATCTGATGTTTCCCTGGGGAGTTACACCCAAGTATATCTTAGAATTTGCAGAAAAACACAATTCAACCAGAACGTGTTACTTTTGATCCAAAGCTCAGATTCGAAAAACAAACGTATATTAGTAGTGTCCTGAGTCGGGAATGCTAAAAAACCAACCCATTTTGTGATCTGATGTTTCCCTGGGGAGTTACACCAAAGTATATCTTAGAATTTGCAGAAAAACTCAATTGAACCAGAACGTGTTAGTTTTGAACCAAAGCTCAGATCCGAAAAACAAACGTATATTAGTAGTGTCCTGAGTCGGGAATGCTAAAAAACCAACCCATTTTGTAATCTGATGTTTCCCTGGGGAGTTACACCCAAGTATATCTTAGAATTTGCAGAAAAACTCAATTCAACCAGAACGTGTTACTTTTCATCCAAAACTCAGATTCGAAAAACAAACGTATATTAGTAGTGTCCTGAGTCGGGAATGCTAAAAAACCAACCCATTTTGTGATCTGATGTTTCCCTGGGGAGTTACACCCAAGTATATCTTAGAATTTGCAGAAAAACTCAATTCAACCAGAACGTGTAACTTTTGAACCAAAGCTCAGATCCGAAAAACAAACGTATATTAGTAGTGTCCTGAGTCGGGAATGCTAAAAAACCAACCCATTTTGTGATCTGATGTTTCCCTGGGGAGTTACACCCAAGTATATCTTAGAATTTGCAGAAAAACACAATTCAACCAGAACGTGTTACTTTTGATCCAAAGCTCAGATCCGAAAAACAAACGTATATTAGTAGTGTCCTGAGTCGGGAATGCTAAAAAACCAACCCATTTTGTGATCTGATGTTTCCCTGGGGAGTTACACCAAAGTATATCTTAGAATTTGCAGAAAAACTCAATTGAACCAGAACGTGTTAGTTTTGAACCAAAGCTCAGATCCGAAAAACAAACGTATATTAGTAGTGTCCTGAGTCGGGAATGCTAAAAAACCAACCCATTTTGTGATCTGATGTTTCCCTGGGGAGTTACACCCAAGTATATCTTAGAATTTGCAGAAAAACTCAATTCAACCAGAACGTGTTACTTTTGATCCAAAGCTCAGATTCGAAAAACAAACGTATATTAGTAGTGTCCTGAGTCGGGAATGCTAAAAAACCAACCAATTTTGTGATCTGATGTTTCCCTGGGGAGTTACACCCAAGTATATCTTAGAATTTGCAGAAAAACTCAATTCAACCAGAAAGTGTTACTTTTGATCCAAAGCTCAGTTTCGAAAAACAAACGTATATTAGTAGTGTCCTGAGTCGGGAATGCTAAAAAACCAACCCATTTTGTGATCTGATGTTTCCCTGGGGAGTTACACCCAAGTATATCTTAGAATTTGCAGAAAAACTCAATTCAACCAGAACGTGTTACTTTTGATCCAAAGCTCAGATTCGAAAAACAAACGTATATTAGTAGTGTCCTGAGTCGGGAATGCTAAAAAACCAACCCATTTTGTGATCTGATGTTTCCCTGTGGAGTTACACCCAAGTATATCTTAGAATTTGCAGAAAAACTCAATTCAACCAGAACGTGTTACTTTTGATCCAAAGCTCAGTTTCGAAAAACAAACGTATATTAGTAGTGTCCTGAGTCGGGAATGCTAAAAAACCAACCCATTTTGTGATCTGATGTTTCCCTGGGGAGTTACACCCAAGTATATCTTAGAATTTGCAGAAAATCTCAATTCAACCAGAACGTGTTACTTTTGATCCAAAGCTCAGATTCGAAAAACAAACGTATATTAGTAGTGTCCTGAGTCGGGAATGCTAAAAAACCAACCCATTTTGTGATCTGATGTTCCCCTGGGGAGTTACACCAAAGTATATCTTAGAATTTGCAGAAAAACTCAATTGAACCAGAACGTGTTAGTTTTGAACCAAAGCTCAGATCCGAAAAACAAACGTATATTAGTAGTGTCCTGAGTCGGGAATGCTAAAAAACCAACCCATTTTGTAATCTGATGTTTCCCTGGGGAGTTACACCCAAGTATATCTTAGAATTTGCAGAAAAACTCAATTCAACCAGAACGTGTTACTTTTCATCCAAAACTCAGATTCGAAAAACAAACGTATATTAGTAGTGTCCTGAGTTGGGAATGCTAAAAAACCAACCCATTTTGTGATCTGATGTTTCCCTGGGGAGTTACACCCAAGTATATCTTAGAATTTGCAGAAAAACTCAATTCAACCAGAACGTGTAACTTTTGAACCAAAGCTCAGATCCGAAAAACAAACGTATATTAGTAGTGTCCTGAGTCGGGAATGCTAAAAAACCAACCCATTTTGTGATCTGATGTTTCCCTGGGGAGTTACACCCAAGTATATCTTAGAATTTGCAGAAAAACACAATTCAACCAGAACGTGTTACTTTTGATCCAAAGCTCAGATCCGAAAAACAAACGTATATTAGTAGTGTCCTGAGTCGGGAATGCTAAAAAACCAACCCATTTTGTGATCTGATGTTTCCCTGGGGAGTTACACCAAAGTATATCTTAGAATTTGCAGAAAAACTCAATTGAACCAGAACGTGTTAGTTTTGAACCAAAGCTCAGATCCGAAAAACAAACGTATATTAGTAGTGTCCTGAGTCGGGAATGCTAAAAAACCAACCCATTTTGTGATCTGATGTTTCCCTGGGGAGTTACACCCAAGTATATCTTAGAATTTGCAGAAAAACTCAATTCAACCAGAACGTGTTACTTTTGATCCAAAACTCAGATTCGAAAAACAAACGTATATTAGTAATGTCCTGAGTCGGGAATGCTAAAAAACCAACCCATTTTGTGATCTGATGTTTCCCTGGGGAGTTACACCAAAGTATATCTTAGAATTTGCAGAAAAACACAATTCAACCAGAACGTGTTACTTTTGATCCAAAGCTCAGATTCGAAAAACAAACGTATATTAGTAGTGTCCTGAGTCGGGAATGCTAAAAAACCAACCCATTTTGTGATCTGATGTTTCCCTGGGGAGTTACACCAAAGTATATCTTAGAATTTGCAGAAAAACTCAATTGAACCAGAACGTGTTAGTTTTGAACCAAAGCTCAGATCCGAAAAACAAACGTATATTAGTAGTGTCCTGAGTCGGGAATGCTAAAAAACCAACCCATTTTGTGATCTGATGTTTCCCTGGGGAGTTACACCCAAGTATATCTTAGAATTTGCAGAAAAACTCAATTCAACCAGAACGTGTTACTTTTGATCCAAAACTCAGATTCGAAAGACAAACGTATATTAGTAATGTCCTGAGTCGGGAATGCTAAAAAACCAACCCATTTTGTGATCTGATGTTTCCCTGGGGAGTTACACCCAAGTATATCTTAGAATTTGCAGAAAAACTCAATTGAACCAGAACGTGTTAGTTTTGAACCAAAGCTCAGATCCGAAAAACAAACGTATATTAGTAGTGTCCTGAGTCGGGAATGCTAAAAAACCAACCCATTTTGTGATCTGATGTTTCCCTGGGGAGTTACACCCAAGTATATCTTAGAATTTGCAGAAAAACACAATTCAACCAGAACGTGTTACTTTTGATCCAAAGCTCAGATTCGAAAAACAAACGTATATTAGTAGTGTCCTGAGTCGGGAATGCTAAAAAACCAACCCATTTTGTGATCTGATGTTTCCCTGGGGAGTTACACCAAAGTATATCTTAGAATTTGCAGAAAAACTCAATTGAACCAGAACGTGTTAGTTTTGAACCAAAGCTCAGATCCGAAAAACAAACGTATATTAGTAGTGTCCTGAGTCGGGAATGCTAAAAAACCAACCCATTTTGTGATCTGATGTTTCCCTGGGGAGTTACACCCAAGTATATCTTAGAATTTGCAGAAAAACTCAATTCAACCAGAACGTGTTACTTTTGATCCAAAACTCAGATTCGAAAAACAAACGTATATTAGTAATGTCCTGAGTCGGGAATGCTAAAAAACCAACCCATTTTGTGATCTGATGTTTCCCTGGGGAGTTACACCAAAGTATATCTTAGAATTTGCAGAAAAACACAATTCAACCAGAACGTGTTACTTTTGATCCAAAGCTCAGATTCGAAAAACAAACGTATATTAGTAGTGTCCTGAGTCGGGAATGCTAAAAAACCAACCCATTTTGTGATCTGATGTTTCCCTGGGGAGTTACACCAAAGTATATCTTAGAATTTGCAGAAAAACTCAATTGAACCAGAACGTGTTAGTTTTGATCCAAAGCTCAGTTTCGAAAAACAAACGTATATTAGTAGTGTCCTGAGTCGGGAATGCTAAAAAACCAACCCATTTTGTGATCTGATGTTTCCCTGGGGAGTTACACCCAAGTATATCTTAGAATTTGCAGAAAAACTCAATTCAACCAGAACGTGTTACTTTTGATCCAAAGCTCAGATTCGAAAAACAAACGTATATTAGTAGTGTCCTGAGTCGGGAATGCTAAAAAACCAACCCATTTTGTGATCTGATGTTTCCCTGTGGAGTTACACCCAAGTATATCTTAGAATTTGCAGAAAAACTCAATTCAACCAGAACGTGTTACTTTTGATCCAAAGCTCAGTTTCGAAAAACAAACGTATATTAGTAGTGTCCTGAGTCGGGAATGCTAAAAAACCAACCCATTTTGTGATCTGATGTTTCCCTGGGGAGTTACACCCAAGTATATCTTAGAATTTGCAGAAAATCTCAATTCAACCAGAACGTGTTACTTTTGATCCAAAGCTCAGATTCGAAAAACAAACGTATATTAGTAGTGTCCTGAGTCGGGAATGCTAAAAAACCAACCCATTTTGTGATCTGATGTTCCCCTGGGGAGTTACACCAAAGTATATCTTAGAATTTGCAGAAAAACTCAATTGAACCAGAACGTGTTAGTTTTGAACCAAAGCTCAGATCCGAAAAACAAACGTATATTAGTAGTGTCCTGAGTCGGGAATGCTAAAAAACCAACCCATTTTGTAATCTGATGTTTCCCTGGGGAGTTACACCCAAGTATATCTTAGAATTTGCAGAAAAACTCAATTCAACCAGAACGTGTTACTTTTCATCCAAAACTCAGATTCGAAAAACAAACGTATATTAGTAGTGTCCTGAGTTGGGAATGCTAAAAAACCAACCCATTTTGTGATCTGATGTTTCCCTGGGGAGTTACACCCAAGTATATCTTAGAATTTGCAGAAAAACTCAATTCAACCAGAACGTGTAACTTTTGAACCAAAGCTCAGATCCGAAAAACAAACGTATATTAGTAGTGTCCTGAGTCGGGAATGCTAAAAAACCAACCCATTTTGTGATCTGATGTTTCCCTGGGGAGTTACACCCAAGTATATCTTAGAATTTGCAGAAAAACACAATTCAACCAGAACGTGTTACTTTTGATCCAAAGCTCAGATCCGAAAAACAAACGTATATTAGTAGTGTCCTGAGTCGGGAATGCTAAAAAACCAACCCATTTTGTGATCTGATGTTTCCCTGGGGAGTTACACCAAAGTATATCTTAGAATTTGCAGAAAAACTCAATTGAACCAGAACGTGTTAGTTTTGAACCAAAGCTCAGATCCGAAAAACAAACGTATATTAGTAGTGTCCTGAGTCGGGAATGCTAAAAAACCAACCCATTTTGTGATCTGATGTTTCCCTGGGGAGTTACACCCAAGTATATCTTAGAATTTGCAGAAAAACTCAATTCAACCAGAACGTGTTACTTTTGATCCAAAACTCAGATTCGAAAAACAAACGTATATTAGTAATGTCCTGAGTCGGGAATGCTAAAAAACCAACCCATTTTGTGATCTGATGTTTCCCTGGGGAGTTACACCAAAGTATATCTTAGAATTTGCAGAAAAACACAATTCAACCAGAACGTGTTACTTTTGATCCAAAGCTCAGATTCGAAAAACAAACGTATATTAGTAGTGTCCTGAGTCGGGAATGCTAAAAAACCAACCCATTTTGTGATCTGATGTTTCCCTGGGGAGTTACACCAAAGTATATCTTAGAATTTGCAGAAAAACTCAATTGAACCAGAACGTGTTAGTTTTGAACCAAAGCTCAGATCCGAAAAACAAACGTATATTAGTAGTGTCCTGAGTCGGGAATGCTAAAAAACCAACCCATTTTGTGATCTGATGTTTCCCTGGGGAGTTACACCCAAGTATATCTTAGAATTTGCAGAAAAACTCAATTCAACCAGAACGTGTTACTTTTGATCCAAAACTCAGATTCGAAAGACAAACGTATATTAGTAATGTCCTGAGTCGGGAATGCTAAAAAACCAACCCATTTTGTGATCTGATGTTTCCCTGGGGAGTTACACCCAAGTATATCTTAGAATTTGCAGAAAAACTCAATTGAACCAGAACGTGTTAGTTTTGAACCAAAGCTCAGATCCGAAAAACAAACGTATATTAGTAGTGTCCTGAGTCGGGAATGCTAAAAAACCAACCCATTTTGTGATCTGATGTTTCCCTGGGGAGTTACACCCAAGTATATCTTAGAATTTGCAGAAAAACACAATTCAACCAGAACGTGTTACTTTTGATCCAAAGCTCAGATTCGAAAAACAAACGTATATTAGTAGTGTCCTGAGTCGGGAATGCTAAAAAACCAACCCATTTTGTGATCTGATGTTTCCCTGGGGAGTTACACCAAAGTATATCTTAGAATTTGCAGAAAAACTCAATTGAACCAGAACGTGTTAGTTTTGAACCAAAGCTCAGATCCGAAAAACAAACGTATATTAGTAGTGTCCTGAGTCGGGAATGCTAAAAAACCAACCCATTTTGTGATCTGATGTTTCCCTGGGGAGTTACACCCAAGTATATCTTAGAATTTGCAGAAAAACTCAATTCAACCAGAACGTGTTACTTTTGATCCAAAACTCAGATTCGAAAAACAAACGTATATTAGTAATGTCCTGAGTCGGGAATGCTAAAAAACCAACCCATTTTGTGATCTGATGTTTCCCTGGGGAGTTACACCAAAGTATATCTTAGAATTTGCAGAAAAACACAATTCAACCAGAACGTGTTACTTTTGATCCAAAGCTCAGATTCGAAAAACAAACGTATATTAGTAGTGTCCTGAGTCGGGAATGCTAAAAAACCAACCCATTTTGTGATCTGATGTTTCCCTGGGGAGTTACACCAAAGTATATCTTAGAATTTGCAGAAAAACTCAATTGAACCAGAACGTGTTAGTTTTGAACCAAAGCTCAGATCCGAAAAACAAACGTATATTAGTAGTGTCCTGAGTCGGGAATGCTAAAAAACCAACCCATTTTGTGATCTGATGTTTCCCTGGGGAGTTACACCCAAGTATATCTTAGAATTTGCAGAAAAACTCAATTCAACCAGAACGTGTTACTTTTGATCCAAAACTCAGATTCTAAAGACAAACGTATATTAGTAATGTCCTGAGTCGGGAATGCTAAAAAACCAACCAATTTTGTGATCTGATGTTTCCCTGGGGAGTTACACCCAAGTATATCTTAGAATTTGCAGAAAAACTCAATTCAACCAGAACGTGTTACTTTTGATCCAAAGCTCAGTTCCGAAAAACAAACGTATATTAGTAGTGTCCTGAGTCGGGAATGCTAAAAAACCAACCCATTTTGTGATCTGATGTTTCCCTGGGGAGTTACACCCAAGTATATCTTAGAATTTGCAGAAAAACTCAATTCAACCAGAACGTGTTACTTTTGATCCAAAGCTCAGATTCGAAAAACAAACGTATATTAGTAATGTCCTGAGTCGGGAATGCTAAAAAACCAACCCATTTTGTGATCTGATGTTTCCCTGGGGAGTTACACCAAAGTATATCTTAGAATTTGCAGAAAAACACAATTCAACCAGAACGTGTTACTTTTGATCCAAAGCTCAGATTCGAAAAACAAACGTATATTAGTAGTGTCCTGAGTCGGGAATGCTAAAAAACCAACCCATTTTGTGATCTGATGTTTCCCTGGGGAGTTACACCAAAGTATATCTTAGAATTTGCAGAAAAACTCAATTGAACCAGAACGTGTTAGTTTTGAACCAAAGCTCAGATCCGAAAAAAAAACGTATATTAGTAGTGTCCTGAGTCGGGAATGCTAAAAAACCAACCCATTTTGTGATCTGATGTTTCCCTGGGGAGTTACACCCAAGTATATCTTAGAATTTGCAGAAAAACTCAATTGAACCAGAACGTGTTAGTTTTGAACCAAAGCTCAGATCCGAAAAAAAAACGTATATTAGTAGTGTCCTGAGTCGGGAATGCTAAAAAACCAACCCATTTTGTGATCTGATGTTTCCCTGGGTAGTTACACCCAAGTATATCTTAGAATTTGCAGAAAAACCCAATTCAACCAGAACGTGTTACTTTTGATCCAAAGCTCAGATTCGAAAAACAAACGTATATTAGTAGTGTCCTGAGTCGGGAATGCTAAAAAACCAACCCATTTTGTGATCTGATGTTTCCCTGGGGAGTTACACCAAAGTATATCTTAGAATTTGCAGAAAAACTCAATTGAACCAGAACGTGTTAGTTTTGAACCAAAGCTCAGATCCGAAAAACAAACGTATATTAGTAGTGTCCTGAGTCGGGAATGCTAAAAAACCAACCCATTTTGTGATCTGATGTTTCCCTGGGGAGTTACACCCAAGTATATCTTAGAATTTGCAGAAAAACTCAATTCAACCAGAACGTGTTACTTTTGATCCAAAGCTCAGATTCGAAAAACAAACGTATATTAGTAATGTCCTGAGTCGGGAATGCTAAAAAACCAACCCATTTTGTGATCTGATGTTTCCCTGGGGAGTTACACCAAAGTATATCTTAGAATTTGCAGAAAAACACAATTCAACCAGAACGTGTTACTTTTGATCCAAAGCTCAGATTCGAAAAACAAACGTATATTAGTAGTGTCCTGAGTCGGGAATGCTAAAAAACCAACCCATTTTGTGATCTGATGTTTCCCTGGGGAGTTACACCCAAGTATATCTTAGAATTTGCAGAAAAACTCAATTGAACCAGAACGTGTTAGTTTTGAACCAAAGCTCAGATCCGAAAAACAAACGTATATTAGTAGTGTCCTGAGTCGGGAATGCTAAAAAACCAACCCATTTTGTGATCTGATGTTTCCCTGGGGAGTTACACCCAAGTATATCTTAGAATTTGCAGAAAAACCCAATTCAACCAGAACGTGTTACTTTTGATCCAAAACTCAGATTCGAAAAACAAACGTATATTAGAAATGTCCTGAGTCGGGAATGCTAAAAAACCAACCAATTTTGTGATCTGATGTTTCCCTGGGGAGTTACACCCAAGTATATCTTAGAATTTGCAGAAAAACTCAATTCAACCAGAACGTGTTACTTTTGATCCAAAGCTCAGTTTCGAAAAACAAACGTATATTAGTAGTGTCCTGAGTCGGGAATGCTAAAAAACCAACCCATTTTGTGATCTGATGTTTCCCTGGGGAGTTACACCCAAGTATATCTTAGAATTTGCAGAAAAACTCAATTCAACCAGAACGTGTTACTTTTGATCCAAAGCTCAGATTCGAAAAACAAACGTATATTAGTAGTGTCCTGAGTCGGGAATGCTAAAAAACCAACCCATTTTGTGATCTGATGTTTCCCTGGGGAGTTACACCCAAGTATATCTTAGAATTTGCAGAAAAACTCAATTGAACCAGAACGTGTTAGTTTTGAACCAAAGCTCAGATCCGAAAAAAAAACGTATATTAGTAGTGTCCTGAGTCGGGAATGCTAAAAAACCAACCCATTTTGTGATCTGATGTTTCCCTGGGGAGTTACACCCAAGTATATCTTAGAATTTGCAGAAAAACTCAATTGAACCAGAACGTGTTAGTTTTGAACCAAAGCTCAGATCCGAAAAAAAAACGTATATTAGTAGTGTCCTGAGTCGGGAATGCTAAAAAACCAACCCATTTTGTGATCTGATGTTTCCCTGGGTAGTTACACCCAAGTATATCTTAGAATTTGCAGAAAAACCCAATTCAACCAGAACGTGTTACTTTTGATCCAAAGCTCAGATTCGAAAAACAAACGTATATTAGTAGTGTCCTGAGTCGGGAATGCTAAAAAACCAACCCATTTTGTGATCTGATGTTTCCCTGGGGAGTTACACCCAAGTATATCTTAGAATTTGCAGAAAAACTCAATTCAACCAGAACGTGTTACTTTTGATCCAAAGCTCAGTTTCGAAAAACAAACGTATATTAGTAGTGTCCTGAGTCGGGAATGCTAAAAAACCAACCCATTTTGTGATCTGATGTTTCCCTGGGGAGTTACACCCAAGTATATCTTAGAATTTGCAGAAAAACTCAATTCAACCAGAACGTGTTACTTTTGATCCAAAGCTCAGATTCGAAAAACAAACGTATATTAGTAGTGTCCTGAGTCGGGAATGCTAAAAAACCAACCCATTTTGTGATCTGATGTTTCCCTGGGGAGTTACACCCAAGTATATCTTAGAATTTGCAGAAAAACTCAATTGAACCAGAACGTGTTAGTTTTGAACCAAAGCTCAGATCCGAAAAAAAAATGTATATTAGTAGTGTCCTGAGTCGGGAATGCTAAAAAACCAACCCATTTTGTGATCTGATGTTTCCCTGGGGAGTTACACCCAAGTATATCTTAGAATTTGCAGAAAAACTCAATTGAACCAGAACGTGTTAGTTTTGAACCAAAGCTCAGATCCGAAAAAAAAACGTATATTAGTAGTGTCCTGAGTCGGGAATGCTAAAAAACCAACCCATTTTGTGATCTGATGTTTCCCTGGGGAGTTACACCCAAGTATATCTTAGAATTTGCAGAAAAACCCAATTCAACCAGAACGTGTTACTTTTGATCCAAAACTCAGATTCGAAAAACAAACGTATATTAGTAATGTCCTGAGTCGGGAATGCTAAAAAACCAACCAATTTTGTGATCTGATGTTTCCCTGGGGAGTTACACCCAAGTATATCTTAGAATTTGCAGAAAAACTCAATTCAACCAGAACGTGTTACTTTTGATCCAAAGCTCAGATTCGAAAAACAAACGTATATTAGTAGTGTCCTGAGTCGGGAATGCTAAAAAACCAACCCATTTTGTGATCTGATGTTTCCCTGGGGAGTTACACCCAAGTATATCTTAGAATTTGCAGAAAATCTCAATTGAACCAGAACGTGTTAGTTTTGAACCAAAGCTCAGATCCGAAAAACAAACGTATATTAGTAGTGTCCTGAGTCGGGAATGCTAAAAAACCAACCCATTTTGTGATCTGATGTTTCCCTGGGGAGTTACACCCAAGTATATCTTAGAATTTGCAGAAAAACTCAATTCAACCAGAACGTGTAACTTTGGAACCAAAGCTCAGGTCCGAAAAACAAACGTATATTAGTAGTGTCCTGAGTCGGGAATGCTAAAAAACCAACCCATTTTGTGATCTGATGTTTCCCTGGGGAGTTACACCCAAGTATATCTTAGAATTTGCCAAAAATCTCAATTGAACCAGAACGTGTTAGTTTTGAACCAAAACTCAGATTCGAAAAACAAACGTATATTAGTAGTGTCCTGAGTCGGGAATGCTAAAAAACCAACCCATTTTGTGATCTGATGTTTCCCTGGGGAGTTACACCCAAGTATATCTTAGAATTTGCAGAAAAACACAATTCAACCAGAACGTGTAACTTTTGAACCAAAGCTCAGATCCGAAAAACAAACGTATATTAGTAGTGTCCTGAGTCGGGAATGCTAAAAAACCAACCCATTTTGTGATCTGATGTTTCCCTGGGGAGTTACACCCAAGTATATCTTAGAATTTGCAGAAAAACTCAATTCAACCAGAACGTGTTACTTTTGATCCAAAGCTCAGATTCGAAAAACAAACGTATATTAGTAGTGTCCTGAGTCGGGAATGCTAAAAAACCAACCCATTTTGTGATCTGATGTTTCCCTGGGGAGTTACACCCAAGTATATCTTAGAATTTGCAGAAAAACTCAATTGAACCAGAACGTGTTAGTTTTGAACCAAAGCTCAGATCCGAAAAAAAAACGTATATTAGTAGTGTCCTGAGTCGGGAATGCTAAAAAACCAACCCATTTTGTGATCTGATGTTTCCCTGGGGAGTTACACCCAAGTATATCTTAGAATTTGCAGAAAAACTCAATTGAACCAGAACGTGTTAGTTTTGAACCAAAGCTCAGATCCGAAAAAAAAACGTATATTAGTAGTGTCCTGAGTCGGGAATGCTAAAAAACCAACCCATTTTGTGATCTGATGTTTCCCTGGGTAGTTACACCCAAGTATATCTTAGAATTTGCAGAAAAACCCAATTCAACCAGAACGTGTTACTTTTGATCCAAAGCTCAGATTCGAAAAACAAACGTATATTAGTAGTGTCCTGAGTCGGGAATGCTAAAAAACCAACCCATTTTGTGATCTGATGTTTCCCTGGGGAGTTACACCCAAGTATATCTTAGAATTTGCAGAAAAACTCAATTCAACCAGAACGTGTTACTTTTGATCCAAAGCTCAGTTTCGAAAAACAAACGTATATTAGTAGTGTCCTGAGTCGGGAATGCTAAAAAACCAACCCATTTTGTGATCTGATGTTTCCCTGGGGAGTTACACCCAAGTATATCTTAGAATTTGCAGAAAAACTCAATTCAACCAGAACGTGTTACTTTTGATCCAAAGCTCAGATTCGAAAAACAAACGTATATTAGTAGTGTCCTGAGTCGGGAATGCTAAAAAACCAACCCATTTTGTGATCTGATGTTTCCCTGGGGAGTTACACCCAAGTATATCTTAGAATTTGCAGAAAAACTCAATTGAACCAGAACGTGTTAGTTTTGAACCAAAGCTCAGATCCGAAAAAAAAATGTATATTAGTAGTGTCCTGAGTCGGGAATGCTAAAAAACCAACCCATTTTGTGATCTGATGTTTCCCTGGGGAGTTACACCCAAGTATATCTTAGAATTTGCAGAAAAACTCAATTGAACCAGAACGTGTTAGTTTTGAACCAAAGCTCAGTTTCGAAAAACAAACGTATATTAGTAGTGTCCTGAGTCGGGAATGCTAAAAAACCAACCCATTTTGTGATCTGATGTTTCCCTGGGGAGTTACACCCAAGTATATCTTAGAATTTGCAGAAAAACTCAATTCAACCAGAACGTGTAACTTTGGAACCAAAGCTCAGATCCGAAAAACAAACGTATATTAGTAGTGTCCTGAGTCGGGAATGCTAAAAAACCAACCCATTTTGTGATCTGATGTTTCCCTGGGGAGTTACACCAAAGTATATCTTAGAATTTGCAGAAAAACACAATTCAACCAGAACGTGTTACTTTTGATCCAAAGCTCAGATTCGAAAAACAAACGTATATTAGTAGTGTCCTGAATCGGGAATGCTAAAAAACCAACCCATTTTGTGATCTGATGTTTCCCTGGGGAGTTACACCAAAGTATATCTTAGAATTTGCAGAAAAACTCAATTGAACCAGAACGTGTTAGTTTTGAACCAAAGCTCAGATCCGAAAAACAAACGTATATTAGTAGTGTCCTGAGTCGGGAATGCTAAAAAACCAACCCATTTTGTGATCTGATGTTTCCCTGGGGAGTTACACCCAAGTATATCTTAGAATTTGCAGAAAAACTCAATTCAACCAGAACGTGTTACTTTTGATCCAAAACTCAGATTCGAAAGACAAACGTATATTAGTAATGTCCTGAGTCGGGAATGCTAAAAAACCAACCAATTTTGTGATCTGATGTTTCCCTGGGGAGTTACACCCAAGTATATCTTAGAATTTGCAGAAAAACTCAATTCAACCAGAACGTGTTACTTTTGATCCAAAGCTCAGATTCGAAAAACAAACGTATATTAGTAGTGTCCTGAGTCGGGAATGCTAAAAAACCAACCAATTTTGTGATCTGATGTTTCCCTGGGGAGTTACACCCAAGTATATCTTAGAATTTGCAGAAAAACTCAATTGAACCAGAATGTGTTAGTTTTGAACCAAAGGTCAGATCCGAAAAAAAAACGTATATTAGTAGTGTCCTGAGTCGGGAATGCTAAAAAACCAACCCATTTTGTGATCTGATGTTTCCCTGGGGAGTTACACCCAAGTATATCTTAGAATTTGCAGAAAAACCCAATTCAACCAGAACGTGTTACTTTTGATCCAAAACTCAGATTCGAAAAACAAACGTATATTAGTAATGTCCTGAGTCGGGAATGCTAAAAAACCAACCAATTTTGTGATCTGATGTTTCCCTGGGGAGTTACACCCAAGTATATCTTAGAATTTGCAGAAAAACTCAATTCAACCAGAACGTGTTACTTTTGATCCAAAGCTCAGTTTCGAAAAACAAACGTATATTAGTAGTGTCCTGAGTCGGGAATGCTAAAAAACCAACCCATTTTGTGATCTGATGTTTCCCTGGGGAGTTACACCCAAGTATATCTTAGAATTTGCAGAAAAACTCAATTCAACCAGAATGTGTTAGTTTTGAACCAAAGGTCAGATCCGAAAAAAAAACGTATATTAGTAGTGTCCTGAGTCGGGAATGCTAAAAAACCAACCCATTTTGTGATCTGATGTTTCCCTGGGGAGTTACACCCAAGTATATCTTAGAATTTGCAGAAAAACCCAATTCAACCAGAACGTGTTACTTTTGATCCAAAACTCAGATTCGAAAAACAAACGTATATTAGTAATGTCCTGAGTCGGGAATGCTAAAAAACCAACCAATTTTGTGATCTGATGTTTCCCTGGGGAGTTACACCCAAGTATATCTTAGAATTTGCAGAAAAACTCAATTCAACCAGAACGTGTTACTTTTGATCCAAAGCTCAGTTTCGAAAAACAAACGTATATTAGTAGTGTCCTGAGTCGGGAATGCTAAAAAACCAACCCATTTTGTGATCTGATGTTTCCCTGGGGAGTTACACCCAAGTATATCTTAGAATTTGCAGAAAAACTCAATTCAACCAGAACGTGTTACTTTTGATCCAAAGCTCAGATTCGAAAAACAAACGTATATTAGTAGTGTCCTGAGTCGGGAATGCTAAAAAACCAACCCATTTTGTGATCTGATGTTTCCCTGGGGAGTTACACCCAAGTATATCTTAGAATTTGCAGAAAAACTCAATTGAACCAGAACGTGTTAGTTTTGAACCAAAGCTCAGATCCGAAAAAAAAACGTATATTAGTAGTGTCCTGAGTCGGGAATGCTAAAAAACCAACCCATTTTGTGATCTGATGTTTCCCTGGGGAGTTACACCCAAGTATATCTTAGAATTTGCAGAAAAACTCAATTGAACCAGAACGTGTTAGTTTTGAACCAAAGCTCAGATCCGAAAAAAAAACGTATATTAGTAGTGTCCTGAGTCGGGAATGCTAAAAAACCAACCCATTTTGTGATCTGATGTTTCCCTGGGTAGTTACACCCAAGTATATCTTAGAATTTGCAGAAAAACCCAATTCAACCAGAACGTGTTACTTTTGATCCAAAGCTCAGATTCGAAAAACAAACGTATATTAGTAGTGTCCTGAGTCGGGAATGCTAAAAAACCAACCCATTTTGTGATCTGATGTTTCCCTGGGGAGTTACACCCAAGTATATCTTAGAATTTGCAGAAAAACTCAATTCAACCAGAACGTGTTACTTTTGATCCAAAGCTCAGTTTCGAAAAACAAACGTATATTAGTAGTGTCCTGAGTCGGGAATGCTAAAAAACCAACCCATTTTGTGATCTGATGTTTCCCTGGGGAGTTACACCCAAGTATATCTTAGAATTTGCAGAAAAACTCAATTCAACCAGAACGTGTTACTTTTGATCCAAAGCTCAGATTCGAAAAACAAACGTATATTAGTAGTGTCCTGAGTCGGGAATGCTAAAAAACCAACCCATTTTGTGATCTGATGTTTCCCTGGGGAGTTACACCCAAGTATATCTTAGAATTTGCAGAAAAACTCAATTGAACCAGAACGTGTTAGTTTTGAACCAAAGCTCAGATCCGAAAAAAAAATGTATATTAGTAGTGTCCTGAGTCGGGAATGCTAAAAAACCAACCCATTTTGTGATCTGATGTTTCCCTGGGGAGTTACACCCAAGTATATCTTAGAATTTGCAGAAAAACTCAATTCAACCAGAACGTGTAACTTTGGAACCAAAGCTCAGATCCGAAAAACAAACGTATATTAGTAGTGTCCTGAGTCGGGAATGCTAAAAAACCAACCCATTTTGTGATCTGATGTTTCCCTGGGGAGTTACACCCAAGTATATCTTAGAATTTGCAGAAAATCTCAATTGAACCAGAACGTGTTAGTTTTGAACCAAAACTCAGATTCGAAAAACAAACGTATATTAGTAGTGTCCTGAGTCGGGAATGCTAAAAAACCAACCCATTTTGTGATCTGATGTTTCCCTGGGGAGTTACACCCAAGTATATCTTAGAATTTGCAGAAAAACACAATTCAACCAGAACGTGTAACTTTTGAACCAAAGCTCAGATCCGAAAAACAAACGTATATTAGTAGTGTCCTGATTCGGGAATGCTAAAAAACCAACCCATTTTGTGATCTGATGTTTCCCTGGGGAGTTACACCCAAGTATATCTTAGAATTTGCAGAAAAACTCAATTCAACCAGAACGTGTTACTTTTGATCCAAAGCTCAGATTCGAAAAACAAACGTATATTAGTAGTGTCCTGAGTCGGGAATGCTAAAAAACCAACCCATTTTGTGATCTGATGTTTCCCTGGGGAGTTACACCCAAGTATATCTTAGAATTTGCAGAAAAACTCAATTGAACCAGAAGGTGTTAGTTTTGAACCAAAGCTCAGATCCGAAAAAAAAATGTATATTAGTAGTGTCCTGAGTCGGGAATGCTAAAAAACCAACCCATTTTGTGATCTGATGTTTCCCTGGGGAGTTACACCCAAGTATATCTTAGAATTTGCAGAAAAACTCAATTGAACCAGAACGTGTTAGTTTTGAACCAAAGCTCAGTTTCGAAAAACAAACGTATATTAGTAGTGTCCTGAGTCGGGAATGCTAAAAAACCAACCCATTTTGTGATCTGATGTTTCCCTGGGGAGTTACACCCAAGTATATCTTAGAATTTGCAGAAAAACTCAATTCAACCAGAACGTGTAACTTTGGAACCAAAGCTCAGATCCGAAAAACAAATGTATATTAGTAGTGTCCTGAGTCGGGAATGCTAAAAAACCAACCCATTTTGTGATCTGATGTTTCCCTGGGGAGTTACACCAAAGTATATCTTAGAATTTGCAGAAAAACACAATTCAACCAGAACGTGTTACTTTTGATCCAAAGCTCAGATTCGAAAAACAAACGTATATTAGTAGTGTCCTGAATCGGGAATGCTAAAAAACCAACCCATTTTGTGATCTGATGTTTCCCTGGGGAGTTACACCAAAGTATATCTTAGAATTTGCAGAAAAACTCAATTGAACCAGAACGTGTTAGTTTTGAACCAAAGCTCAGATCCGAAAAACAAACGTATATTAGTAGTGTCCTGAGTCGGGAATGCTAAAAAACCAACCCATTTTGTGATCTGATGTTTCCCTGGGGAGTTACACCCAAGTATATCTTAGAATTTGCAGAAAAACTCAATTCAACCAGAACGTGTTACTTTTGATCCAAAACTCAGATTCGAAAGACAAACGTATATTAGTAATGTCCTGAGTCGGGAATGCTAAAAAACCAACCAATTTTGTGATCTGATGTTTCCCTGGGGAGTTACACCCAAGTATATCTTAGAATTTGCAGAAAAACTCAATTCAACCAGAACGTGTTACTTTTGATCCAAAGCTCAGATTCGAAAAACAAACGTATATTAGTAGTGTCCTGAGTCGGGAATGCTAAAAAACCAACCAATTTTGTGATCTGATGTTTCCCTGGGGAGTTACACCCAAGTATATCTTAGAATTTGCAGAAAAACTCAATTGAACCAGAATGTGTTAGTTTTGAACCAAAGGTCAGATCCGAAAAAAAAAACGTATATTAGTAGTGTCCTGAGTCGGGAATGCTAAAAAACCAACCCATTTTGTGATCTGATGTTTCCCTGGGGAGTTACACCCAAGTATATCTTAGAATTTGCAGAAAAACCCAATTCAACCAGAACGTGTTACTTTTGATCCAAAACTCAGATTCGAAAAACAAACGTATATTAGTAATGTCCTGAGTCGGGAATGCTAAAAAACCAACCAATTTTGTGATCTGATGTTTCCCTGGGGAGTTACACCCAAGTATATCTTAGAATTTGCAGAAAAACTCAATTCAACCAGAACGTGTTACTTTTGATCCAAAGCTCAGTTTCGAAAAACAAACGTATATTAGTAGTGTCCTGAGTCGGGAATGCTAAAAAACCAACCCATTTTGTGATCTGATGTTTCCCTGGGGAGTTACACCCAAGTATATCTTAGAATTTGCAGAAAAACTCAATTCAACCAGAATGTGTTAGTTTTGAACCAAAGGTCAGATCCGAAAAAAAAACGTATATTAGTAGTGTCCTGAGTCGGGAATGCTAAAAAACCAACCCATTTTGTGATCTGATGTTTCCCTGGGGAGTTACACCCAAGTATATCTTAGAATTTGCAGAAAAACTCAATTCAACCAGAACGTGTTACTTTTGATCCAAAACTCAGATTCGAAAGACAAACGTATATTAGTAATGTCCTGAGTCGGGAATGCTAAAAAACCAACCAATTTTGTGATCTGATGTTTCCCTGGGGAGTTACACCCAAGTATATCTTAGAATTTGCAGAAAAACTCAATTCAACCAGAACGTGTTACTTTTGATCCAAAGCTCAGATTCGAAAAACAAACGTATATTAGTAGTGTCCTGAGTCGGGAATGCTAAAAAACCAACCAATTTTGTGATCTGATGTTTCCCTGGGGAGTTACACCCAAGTATATCTTAGAATTTGCAGAAAAACTCAATTGAACCAGAATGTGTTAGTTTTGAACCAAAGGTCAGATCCGAAAAAAAAACGTATATTAGTAGTGTCCTGAGTCGGGAATGCTAAAAAACCAACCCATTTTGTGATCTGATGTTTCCCTGGGGAGTTACACCCAAGTATATCTTAGAATTTGCAGAAAAACCCAATTCAACCAGAACGTGTTACTTTTAATCCAAAACTCAGATTCGAAAAACAAACGTATATTAGTAATGTCCTGAGTCGGGAATGCTAAAAAACCAACCAATTTTGTGATCTGATGTTTCCCTGGGGAGTTACACCCAAGTATATCTTAGAATTTGCAGAAAAACTCAATTCAACCAGAACGTGTTACTTTTGATCCAAAGCTCAGTTTCGAAAAACAAACGTATATTGGTAGTGTCCTGAGTCGGGAATGCTAAAAAACCAACCCATTTTGTGATCTGATGTTTCCCTGGGGAGTTACACCCAAGTATATCTTAGAATTTGCAGAAAAACCCAATTCAACCAGAACGTGTTACTTTTGATCCAAAACTCAGATTCGAAAAACAAACGTATATTAGTAATGTCCTGAGTCGGGAATGCTAAAAAACCAACCAATTTTGTGATCTGATGTTTCCCTGGGGAGTTACACCCAAGTATATCTTAGAATTTGCAGAAAAACTCAATTCAACCAGAACGTGTTACTTTTGATCCAAAGCTCAGTTTCGAAAAACAAACGTATATTAGTAGTGTCCTGAGTCGGGAATGCTAAAAAACCAACCCATTTTGTGATCTGATGTTTCCCTGGGGAGTTACACCCAAGTATATCTTAGAATTTGCAGAAAAACTCAATTCAACCAGAATGTGTTAGTTTTGAACCAAAGGTCAGATCCGAAAAAAAAACGTATATTAGTAGTGTCCTGAGTCGGGAATGCTAAAAAACCAACCCATTTTGTGATCTGATGTTTCCCTGGGGAGTTACACCCAAGTATATCTTAGAATTTGCAGAAAAACTCAATTCAACCAGAACGTGTTACTTTTGATCCAAAACTCAGATTCGAAAGACAAACGTATATTAGTAATGTCCTGAGTCGGGAATGCTAAAAAACCAACCAATTTTGTGATCTGATGTTTCCCTGGGGAGTTACACCCAAGTATATCTTAGAATTTGCAGAAAAACTCAATTCAACCAGAACGTGTTACTTTTGATCCAAAGCTCAGATTCGAAAAACAAACGTATATTAGTAGTGTCCTGAGTCGGGAATGCTAAAAAACCAACCAATTTTGTGATCTGATGTTTCCCTGGGGAGTTACACCCAAGTATATCTTAGAATTTGCAGAAAAACTCAATTGAACCAGAATGTGTTAGTTTTGAACCAAAGGTCAGATCCGAAAAAAAAACGTATATTAGTAGTGTCCTGAGTCGGGAATGCTAAAAAACCAACCCATTTTGTGATCTGATGTTTCCCTGGGGAGTTACACCCAAGTATATCTTAGAATTTGCAGAAAAACCCAATTCAACCAGAACGTGTTACTTTTAATCCAAAACTCAGATTCGAAAAACAAACGTATATTAGTAATGTCCTGAGTCGGGAATGCTAAAAAACCAACCAATTTTGTGATCTGATGTTTCCCTGGGGAGTTACACCCAAGTATATCTTAGAATTTGCAGAAAAACTCAATTCAACCAGAACGTGTTACTTTTGATCCAAAGCTCAGTTTCGAAAAACAAACGTATATTAGTAGTGTCCTGAGTCGGGAATGCTAAAAAACCAACCCATTTTGTGATCTGATGTTTCCCTGGGGAGTTACACCCAAGTATATCTTAGAATTTGCAGAAAAACTCAATTCAACCAGAATGTGTTAGTTTTGAACCAAAGGTCAGATCCGGAAAAAAAACGTATATTAGTAGTGTCCTGAGTCGGGAATGCTTAAAAACCAACCCATTTTGTGATCTGATGTTTCCCTGGGGAGTTACACCCAAGTATATCTTAGAATTTGCAGAAAAACCCAATTCAACCAGAACGTGTTACTTTTGATCCAAAACTCAGATTCGAAAAACAAACGTATATTAGTAATGTCCTGAGTCGGGAATGCTAAAAAACCAACCAATTTTGTGATCTGATGTTTCCCTGGGGAGTTACACCCAAGTATATCTTAGAATTTGCAGAAAAACTCAATTCAACCAGAACGTGTTACTTTTGATCCAAAGCTCAGTTTCGAAAAACAAACGTATATTAGTAGTGTCCTGAGTCGGGAATGCTAAAAAACCAACCCATTTTGTGATCTGATGTTTCCCTGGGGAGTTACACCCAAGTATATCTTAGAATTTGCAGAAAAACTCAATTCAACCAGAACGTGTTACTTTTGATCCAAAGCTCAGATTCGAAAAACAAACGTATATTAGTAGTGTCCTGAGTCGGGAATGCTAAAAAACCAACCCATTTTGTGATCTGATGTTTCCCTGGGGAGTTACACCCAAGTATATCTTAGAATTTGCAGAAAAACACAATTGAACCAGAACGTGTTAGTTTTGAACCAAAGCTCAGATCCGAAAAAAAAACGTATATTAGTAGTGTCCTGAGTCGGGAATGCTAAAAAACCAACCCATTTTGTGATCTGATGTTTCCCTGGGGAGTTACACCCAAGTATATCTTAGAATTTGCAGAAAAACTCAATTGAACCAGAACGTGTTAGTTTTGAACCAAAGCTCAGATCCGAAAAAAAAACGTATATTAGTAGTGTCCTGAGTCGGGAATGCTAAAAAACCAACCCATTTTGTGATCTGATGTTTCCCTGGGTAGTTACACCCAAGTATATCTTAGAATTTGCAGAAAAACCCAATTCAACCAGAACGTGTTACTTTTGATCCAAAGCTCAGATTCGAAAAACAAACGTATATTAGTAGTGTCCTGAGTCGGGAATGCTAAAAAACCAACCCATTTTGTGATCTGATGTTTCCCTGGGGAGTTACACCCAAGTATATCTTAGAATTTGCAGAAAAACTCAATTCAACCAGAACGTGTTACTTTTGATCCAAAGCTCAGTTTCGAAAAACAAACGTATATTAGTAGTGTCCTGAGTCGGGAATGCTAAAAAACCAACCCATTTTGTGATCTGATGTTTCCCTGGGGAGTTACACCCAAGTATATCTTAGAATTTGCAGAAAAACTCAATTCAACCAGAACGTGTTACTTTTGATCCAAAGCTCAGATTCGAAAAACAAACGTATATTAGTAGTGTCCTGAGTCGGGAATGCTAAAAAACCAACCCATTTTGTGATCTGATGTTTCCCTGGGGAGTTACACCCAAGTATATCTTAGAATTTGCAGAAAAACTCAATTGAACCAGAACGTGTTAGTTTTGAACCAAAGCTCAGATCCGAAAAAAAAATGTATATTAGTAGTGTCCTGAGTCGGGAATGCTAAAAAACCAACCCATTTTGTGATCTGATGTTTCCCTGGGGAGTTACACCCAAGTATATCTTAGAATTTGCAGAAAAACTCAATTCAACCAGAACGTGTAACTTTGGAACCAAAGCTCAGATCCGAAAAACAAACGTATATTAGTAGTGTCCTGAGTCGGGAATGCTAAAAAACCAACCCATTTTGTGATCTGATGTTTCCCTGGGGAGTTACACCCAAGTATATCTTAGAATTTGCAGAAAATCTCAATTGAACCAGAACGTGTTAGTTTTGAACCAAAACTCAGATTCGAAAAACAAACGTATATTAGTAGTGTCCTGAGTCGGGAATGCTAAAAAACCAACCCATTTTGTGATCTGATGTTTCCCTGGGGAGTTACACCCAAGTATATCTTAGAATTTGCAGAAAAACACAATTCAACCAGAACGTGTAACTTTGGAACCAAAGCTCAGATCCGAAAAACAAACGTATATTAGTAGTGTCCTGAGTCGGGAATGCTAAAAAACCAACCCATTTTGTGATCTGATGTTTCCCTGGGGAGTTACACCCAAGTATATCTTAGAATTTGCAGAAAAACTCAATTCAACCAGAACGTGTTACTTTTGATCCAAAGCTCAGTTTCGAAAAACAAACGTATATTAGTAGTGTCCTGAGTCGGGAATGCTAAAAAACCAACCCATTTTGTGATCTGATGTTTCCCTGGGGAGTTACACCCAAGTATATCTTAGAATTTGCAGAAAAACTCAATTCAACCAGAACGTGTTACTTTTGATCCAAAGCTCAGATTCGAAAAACAAACGTATATTAGTAGTGTCCTGAGTCGGGAATGCTAACAAACCAACCCATTTTGTGATCTGATGTTTCCCTGGGGAGTTACACCCAAGTATATCTTAGAATTTGCAGAAAAACTCAATTGAACCAGAACGTGTTAGTTTTGAACCAAAGCTCAGATCCGAAAAAAAACGTATATTAGTAGTGTCCTGAGTCGGGAATGCTAAAAAACAAACCCATTTTGTGATCTGATGTTTCCCTGGGGAGTTACACCCAAGTATATCTTAGAATTTGCAGAAAAACTCAATTGAACCAGAACGTGTTAGTTTTGAACCAAAGCTCAGATCCGGAAAAAAAAACGTATATTAGTAGTGTCCTGAGTCGGGAATGCTAAAAAACCAACCCATTTTGTGATCTGATGTTTCCCTGGGGAGTTACACCCAAGTATATCTTAGAATTTGCAGAAAAACCCAATTCAACCAGAACGTGTTACTTTTGATCCAAAACTCAGATTCGAAAAACAAACGTATATTAGTAGTGTCCTGAGTCGGGAATGCTAAAAAACCAACCCATTTTGTGATCTGATGTTTCCCTGGGGAGTTACACCCAAGTATATCTTAGAATTTGCAGAAAAACTCAATTCAACCAGAAAGTGTTACTTTTGATCCAAAGCTCAGTTTCGAAAAACAAACGTATATTAGTAGTGTCCTGAGTCGGGAATGCTAAAAAACCAACCCATTTTGTGATCTGATGTTTCCCTGGGGAGTTACACCCAAGTATATCTTAGAATTTGCAGAAAAACTCAATTCAACCAGAACGTGTTACTTTTGATCCAAAGCTCAGATTCGAAAAACAAACGTATATTAGTAGTGTCCTGAGTCGGGAATGCTAAAAAACCAACCCATTTTGTGATCTGATGTTTCCCTGTGGAGTTACACCCAAGTATATCTTAGAATTTGCAGAAAAACTCAATTCAACCAGAACGTGTTACTTTTGATCCAAAGCTCAGATTCGAAAAATAAACGTATATTAGTAGTGTCCTGAGTCGGGAATGCTAAAAAACCAACCCATTTTGTGATCTGATGTTTCCCTGGGGAGTTACACCAAAGTATATCTTAGAATTTGCAGAAAAACTCAATTGAACCAGAACGTGTTAGTTTTGAACCAAAGCTCAGATCCGAAAAACAAACGTATATTAGTAGTGTCCTGAGTCGGGAATGCTTAAAAACCAACCCATTTTGTGATCTGATGTTTCCCTGGGGAGTTACACCCAAGTATATCTTAGAATTTGCGGAAAAACTCAATTGAACCAGAACGTGTTAGTTTTGAACCAAAGCTCAGATCCGAAAGAAAAACGTATATTAGTAGTGTCCTGAGTCGGGAATGCTAAAAAACCAACCCATTTTGTGATCTGATGTTTCCCTGGGGAGTTACACCCAAGTATATCTTAGAATTTGCAGAAAATCTCAATTGAACCAGAACGTGTTAGTTTTGAACCAAAGCTCAGATCCGAAAAACAAACGTATATTAGTAGTGTCCTGAGTCGGGAATGCTAAAAAACCAACCCATTTTGTGATCTGATGTTTCTCTGGGGAGTTACACCCAAGTATATCTTAGAATTTGCAGAAAATCTCAATTGAACCAGAACGTGTTAGTTTTGAACCAAAGCTCAGATCCGAAAAACAAACGTATATTAGTAGTGTCCTGAGTCGGGAATGCTAAAAAACCAACCCATTTTGTGATCTGATGTTTCCCTGGGGAGTTACACCCAAGTATATCTTAGAATTTGCAGAAAAACTCAATTCAACCAGAACGTGTAACTTTTGAACCAAAGCTCAGATCCGAAAAACAAACGTATATTAGTAGTGTCCTGAGTCGGGAATGCTAAAAAACCAACCCATTTTGTGATCTGATGTTTCCCTGGGGAGTTACACCCAAGTATATCTTAGAATTTGCAGAAAATCTCAATTCAACCAGAACGTGTTACTTTTGATCCAAAGCTCAGTTTCGAAAAACAAACGTATATTAGTAGTGTCCTGAGTCGGGAATGCTAAAAAACCAACCCATTTTGTGATCTGATGTTTCCCTGGGGAGTTACACCCAAGTATATCTTAGAATTTGCAGAAAAACTCAATTCAACCAGAACGTGTTACTTTTGATCCAAAGCTCAGATTCGAAAAACAAACGTTTATTAGTAGTGTCCTGAGTCGGGAATGCTAAAAAACCAACCCATTTTGTGATCTGATGTTTCCCTGGGGAGTTACACCCAAGTATATCTTAGAATTTGCAGAAAAACTCAATTGAACCAGAACGTGTTAGTTTTGAACCAAAGCTCAGATCCGAAAAAAAAACGTATATTAGTAGTGTCCTGAGTCGGGAATGCTAAAAAACCAACCCATTTTGTGATCTGATGTTTCCCTGGGGAGTTACACCCAAGTATATCTTAGAATTTGCAGAAAAACTCAATTGAACCAGAACGTGTTAGTTTTGAACCAAAGCTCAGATCCGAAAAAAAAACGTATATTAGTAGTGTCCTGAGTCGGGAATGCTAAAAAACCAACCCATTTTGTGATCTGATGTTTCCCTGGGGAGTTACACCCAAGTATATCTTAGAATTTGCAGAAAAACCCAATTCAACCAGAACGTGTTACTTTTGATCCAAAACTCAGATTCGAAAAACAAACGTATATTAGTAATGTCCTGAGTCGGGAATGCTAAAAAACCAACCAATTTTGTGATCTGATGTTTCCCTGGGGAGTTACACCCAAGTATATCTTAGAATTTGCAGAAAAACTCAATTCAACCAGAACGTGTTACTTTTGATCCAAAGCTCAGATTCGAAAAACAAACGTATATTAGTAGTGTCCTGAGTCGGGAATGCTAAAAAACCAACCCATTTTGTGATCTGATGTTTCCCTGGGGAGTTACACCCAAGTATATCTTAGAATTTGCAGAAAATCTCAATTGAACCAGAACGTGTTAGTTTTGAACCAAAGCTCAGATCCGAAAAACAAACGTATATTAGTAGTGTCCTGAGTCGGGAATGCTAAAAAACCAACCCATTTTGTGATCTGATGTTTCCCTGGGGAGTTACACCCAAGTATATCTTAGAATTTGCAGAAAAACTCAATTCAACCAGAACGTGTAACTTTGGAACCAAAGCTCAGATCCGAAAAACAAACGTATATTAGTAGTGTCCTGAGTCGGGAATGCTAAAAAACCAACCCATTTTGTGATCTGATGTTTCCCTGGGGAGTTACACCCAAGTATATCTTAGAATTTGCAGAAAATCTCAATTGAACCAGAACGTGTTAGTTTTGAACCAAAACTCAGATTCGAAAAACAAACGTATATTAGTAGTGTCCTGAGTCGGGAATGCTAAAAAACCAACCCATTTTGTGATCTGATGTTTCCCTGGGGAGTTACACCCAAGTATATCTTAGAATTTGCAGAAAAACACAATTCAACCAGAACGTGTAACTTTTGAACCAAAGCTCAGATCCGAAAAACAAACGTATATTAGTAGTGTCCTGAGTCGGGAATGCTAAAAAACCAACCCATTTTGTGATCTGATGTTTCCCTGGGGAGTTACACCCAAGTATATCTTAGAATTTGCAGAAAAACTCAATTCAACCAGAACGTGTTACTTTTGATCCAAAGCTCAGTTTCGAAAAACAAACGTATATTAGTAGTGTCCTGAGTCGGGAATGCTAAAAAACCAACCCATTTTGTGATCTGATGTTTCCCTGGGGAGTTACACCCAAGTATATCTTAGAATTTGCAGAAAAACTCAATTCAACCAGAACGTGTTACTTTTGATCCAAAGCTCAGATTCGAAAAACAAACGTATATTAGTAGTGTCCTGAGTCGGGAATGCTAAAAAACCAACCCATTTTGTGATCTGATGTTTCCCTGGGGAGTTACACCCAAGTATATCTTAGAATTTGCAGAAAAACTCAATTGAACCAGAACGTGTTAGTTTTGAACCAAAGCTCAGATCCGAAAAAAAACGTATATTAGTAGTGTCCTGAGTCGGGAATGCTAAAAAACCAACCCATTTTGTGATCTGATGTTTCCCTGGGGAGTTACACCCAAGTATATCTTAGAATTTGCAGAAAAACTCAATTGAACCAGAACGTGTTAGTTTTGAACCAAAGCTCAGATCCGGAAAAAAAAAACGTATATTAGTAGTGTCCTGAGTCGGGAATGCTAAAAAACCAACCCATTTTGTGATCTGATGTTTCCCTGGGGAGTTACACCCAAGTATATCTTAGAATTTGCAGAAAAACTCAATTCAACCAGAACGTGTTACTTTTGATCCAAAACTCAGATTCGAAAAACAAACGTATATTAGTAATGTCCTGAGTCGGGAATGCTAAAAAACCAACCAATTTTGTGATCTGATGTTTCCCTGGGGAGTTACACCCAAGTATATCTTAGAATTTGCAGAAAAACTCAATTCAACCAGAACGTGTTACTTTTGATCCAAAGCTCAGATTCGAAAAACAAACGTATATTAGTAGTGTCCTGAGTCGGGAATGCTAAAAAACCAACCCATTTTGTGATCTGATGTTTCCCTGGGGAGTTACACCCAAGTATATCTTAGAATTTGCAGAAAAACTCAATTCAACCAGAAAGTGTTACTTTTTATTCCAAAGCTCAGTTTCGAAAAACAAACGTATATTAGTAGTGTCCTGAGTCGGGAATGCTAAAAAACCAACCCATTTTGTGATCTGATGTTTCCCTGGGGAGTTACACCCAAGTATATCTTAGAATTTGCAGAAAAACTCAATTCAACCAGAACGTGTTACTTTTGATCCAAAGCTCAGATTCGAAAAACAAACGTATATTAGTAGTGTCCTGAGTCGGGAATGCTAAAAAACCAACCCATTTTGTGATCTGATGTTTCCCTGTGGAGTTACACCCAAGTATATCTTAGAATTTGCAGAAAAACTCAATTCAACCAGAACGTGTTACTTTTGATCCAAAGCTCAGATTCGAAAAATAAACGTATATTAGTAGTGTCCTGAGTCGGGAATGCTAAAAAACCAACCCATTTTGTGATCTGATGTTTCCCTGGGGAGTTACACCAAAGTATATCTTAGAATTTGCAGAAAAACTCAATTGAACCAGAACGTGTTAGTTTTGAACCAAAGCTCAGATCCGAAAAACAAACGTATATTAGTAGTATCCTGAGTCGGGAATGCTTAAAAACCAACCCATTTTGTGATCTGATGTTTCCTTGGGGAGTTACACCCAAGTATATCTTAGAATTTGCGGAAAAACTCAATTGAACCAGAACGTGTTAGTTTTGAACCAAAGCTCAGATCCGAAAGAAAAATGTATATTAGTAGTGTCCTGAGTCGGGAATGCTAAAAAACCAACCCATTTTGTGATCTGATGTTTCCCTGGGGAGTTACACCCAAGTATATCTTAGAATTTGCAGAAAAACTCAATTGAACCAGAACGTGTTAGTTTTGAACCAAAGCTCAGATCCGGAAAAAAAAACGTATATTAGTAGTGTCCTGAGTCGGGAATGCTAAAAAACCAACCCATTTTGTGATCTGATGTTTCCCTGGGAGTTACACCCAAGTATATCTTAGAATTTGCAGAAAAACCCAATTCAACCAGAACGTGTTACTTTTGATCCAAAACTCAGATTCGAAAAACAAACGTATATTAGTAATGTCCTGAGTCGGGAATGCTAAAAAACCAACCAATTTTGTGATCTGATGTTTCCCTGGGGAGTTACACCCAAGTATATCTTAGAATTTGCAGAAAAACTCAATTCAACCAGAACGTGTTACTTTTGATCCAAAGCTCAGATTCGAAAAACAAACGTATATTAGTAGTGTCCTGAGTCGGGAATGCTAAAAAACCAACCCATTTTGTGATCTGATGTTTCCCTGGGGAGTTACACCCAAGTATATCTTAGAATTTGCAGAAAAACTCAATTCAACCAGAAAGTGTTACTTTTGATCCAAAGCTCAGTTTCGAAAAACAAACGTATATTAGTAGTGTCCTGAGTCGGGAATGCTAAAAAACCAACCCATTTTGTGATCTGATGTTTCCCTGGGGAGTTACACCCAAGTATATCTTAGAATTTGCAGAAAAACTCAATTGAACCAGAACGTGTTAGTTTTGAACCAAAGCTCAGATCCGGAAAAAAAAACGTATATTAGTAGTGTCCTGAGTCGGGAATGCTAAAAAACCAACCCATTTTGTGATCTGATGTTTCCCTGGGAGTTACACCCAAGTATATCTTAGAATTTGCAGAAAAACCCAATTCAACCAGAACGTGTTACTTTTGATCCAAAACTCAGATTCGAAAAACAAACGTATATTAGTAATGTCCTGAGTCGGGAATGCTAAAAAACCAACCAATTTTGTGATCTGATGTTTCCCTGGGGAGTTACACCCAAGTATATCTTAGAATTTGCAGAAAAACTCAATTCAACCAGAACGTGTTACTTTTGATCCAAAGCTCAGATTCGAAAAACAAACGTATATTAGTAGTGTCCTGAGTCGGGAATGCTAAAAAACCAACCCATTTTGTGATCTGATGTTTCCCTGGGGAGTTACACCCAAGTATATCTTAGAATTTGCAGAAAAACTCAATTCAACCAGAAAGTGTTACTTTTGATCCAAAGCTCAGTTTCGAAAAACAAACGTATATTAGTAGTGTCCTGAGTCGGGAATGCTAAAAAACCAACCCATTTTGTGATCTGATGTTTCCCTGGGGAGTTACACCCAAGTATATCTTAGAATTTGCAGAAAAACTCAATTCAACCAGAACGTGTTACTTTTGATCCAAAGCTCAGATTCGAAAAATAAACGTATATTAGTAGTGTCCTGAGTCGGGAATGCTAAAAAACCAACCCATTTTGTGATCTGATGTTTCCCTGTGGAGTTACACCCAAGTATATCTTAGAATTTGCAGAAAAACTCAATTCAACCAGAACGTGTTACTTTTGATCCAAAGCTCAGATTCGAAAAATAAACGTATATTAGTAGTGTCCTGAGTCGGGAATGCTAAAAAACCAACCCATTTTGTGATCTGATGTTTCCCTGGGGAGTTACACCAAAGTATATCTTAGAATTTGCAGAAAAACTCAATTGAACCAGAACGTGTTAGTTTTGAACCAAAGCTCAGATCCGAAAAACAAACGTATATTAGTAGTGTCCTGAGTCGGGAATGCTTAAAAACCAACCCATTTTGTGATCTGATGTTTCCCTGGGGAGTTACACCCAAGTATATCTTAGAATTTGCGGAAAAACTCAATTGAACCAGAACGTGTTAGTTTTGAACCAAAGCTCAGATCCGAAAGAAAAACGTATATTAGTAGTGTCCTGAGTCGGGAATGCTAAAAAACCAACCCATTTTGTGATCTGATGTTTCCCTGGGGAGTTACACCCAAGTATATCTTAGAATTTGCAGAAAATCTCAATTGAACCAGAACGTGTTAGTTTTGAACCAAAGCTCAGATCCGAAAAACAAACGTATATTAGTAGTGTCCTGAGTCGGGAATGCTAAAAAACCAACCCATTTTGTGATCTGATGTTTCTCTGGGGAGTTACACCCAAGTATATCTTAGAATTTGCAGAAAATCTCAATTGAACCAGAACGTGTTAGTTTTGAACCAAAGCTCAGATCCGAAAAACAAACGTATATTAGTAGTGTCCTGAGTCGGGAATGCTAAAAAACCAACCCATTTTGTGATCTGATGTTTCCCTGGGGAGTTACACCCAAGTATATCTTAGAATTTGCAGAAAAACTCAATTCAACCAGAACGTGTAACTTTTGAACCAAAGCTCAGATCCGAAAAACAAACGTATATTAGTAGTGTCCTGAGTCGGGAATGCTAAAAAACCAACCCATTTTGTGATCTGATGTTTCCCTGGGGAGTTACACCCAAGTATATCTTAGAATTTGCAGAAAATCTCAATTGAACCAGAACGTGTTAGTTTTGAACCAAAGCTCAGATCCGAAAAACAAACGTATATTAGTAGTGTCCTGAGTCGGGAATGCTAAAAAACCAACCCATTTTGTGATCTGATGTTTCCCTGGGGAGTTACACCCAAGTATATCTTAGAATTTGCAGAAAAACACAATTCAACCAGAACGTGTTACTTTTGATCCAAAGCTCAGATTCGAAAAACAAACGTATATTAGTAGTGTCCTGAGTCGGGAATGCTAAAAAACCAACCCATTTTGTGATCTGATGTTTCCCTGGGGAGTTACACCAAAGTATATCTTAGAATTTGCAGAAAAACTCAATTGAACCAGAACGTGTTAGTTTTGAACCAAAGCTCAGATCCGAAAAACAAACGTATATTAGTAGTGTCCTGAGTCGGGAATGCTAAAAAACCAACCCATTTTGTGATCTGATGTTTCCCTGGGGAGTTACACCCAAGTATATCTTAGAATTTGCAGAAAAACTCAATTCAACCAGAACGTGTTACTTTTCATCCAAAACTCAGATTCGAAAAACAAACGTATATTAGTAGTGTCCTGAGTCGGGAATGCTAAAAAACCAACCCATTTTGTGATCTGATGTTTCCCTGGGGAGTTACACCCAAGTATATCTTAGAATTTGCAGAAAAACTCAATTCAACCAGAACGTGTAACTTTTGAACCAAAGCTCAGATCCGAAAAACAAACGTATATTAGTAGTGTCCTGAGTCGGGAATGCTAAAAAACCAACCCATTTTGTGATCTGATGTTTCCCTGGGGAGTTACACCCAAGTATATCTTAGAATTTGCAGAAAAACACAATTCAACCAGAACGTGTTACTTTTGATCCAAAGCTCAGATTCGAAAAACAAACGTATATTAGTAGTGTCCTGAGTCGGGAATGCTAAAAAACCAACCCATTTTGTGATCTGATGTTTCCCTGGGGAGTTACACCAAAGTATATCTTAGAATTTGCAGAAAAACTCAATTGAACCAGAACGTGTTAGTTTTGAACCAAAGCTCAGATCCGAAAAACAAACGTATATTAGTAGTGTCCTGAGTCGGGAATGCTAAAAAACCAACCCATTTTGTGATCTGATGTTTCCCTGGGGAGTTACACCCAAGTATATCTTAGAATTTGCAGAAAAACACAATTCAACCAGAACGTGTTACTTTTGATCCAAAGCTCAGATTCGAAAAACAAACGTATATTAGTAGTGTCCTGAGTCGGGAATGCTAAAAAACCAACCCATTTTGTGATCTGATGTTTCCCTGGGGAGTTACACCAAAGTATATCTTAGAATTTGCAGAAAAACTCAATTCAACCAGAACGTGTTAGTTTTGAACCAAAGCTCAGATCCGAAAAACAAACGTATATTAGTAGTGTCCTGAGTCGGGAATGCTAAAAAACCAACCCATTTTGTGATCTGATGTTTCCCTGGGGAGTTACACCCAAGTATATCTTAGAATTTGCAGAAAAACTCAATTCAACCAGAACGTGTTACTTTTCATCCAAAACTCAGATTCGAAAAACAAACGTATATTAGTAGTGTCCTGAGTCGGGAATGCTAAAAAACCAACCCATTTTGTGATCTGATGTTTCCCTGGGGAGTTACACCCAAGTATATCTTAGAATTTGCAGAAAAACTCAATTCAACCAGAACGTGTAACTTTTGAACCAAAGCTCAGATCCGAAAAACAAACGTATATTAGTAGTGTCCTGAGTCGGGAATGCTAAAAAACCAACCCATTTTGTGATCTGATGTTTCCCTGGGGAGTTACACCCAAGTATATCTTAGAATTTGCAGAAAAACACAATTCAACCAGAACGTGTTACTTTTGATCCAAAGCTCAGATTCGAAAAACAAACGTATATTAGTAGTGTCCTGAGTCGGGAATGCTAAAAAACCAACCCATTTTGTGATCTGATGTTTCCCTGGGGAGTTACACCAAAGTATATCTTAGAATTTGCAGAAAAACTCAATTGAACCAGAACGTGTTAGTTTTGAACCAAAGCTCAGATCCGAAAAACAAACGTATATTAGTAGTGTCCTGAGTCGGGAATGCTAAAAAACCAACCCATTTTGTGATCTGATGTTTCCCTGGGGAGTTACACCCAAGTATATCTTAGAATTTGCAGAAAAACACAATTCAACCAGAACGTGTTACTTTTGATCCAAAGCTCAGATTCGAAAAACAAACGTATATTAGTAGTGTCCTGAGTCGGGAATGCTAAAAAACCAACCCATTTTGTGATCTGATGTTTCCCTGGGGAGTTACACCAAAGTATATCTTAGAATTTGCAGAAAAACTCAATTCAACCAGAACGTGTTAGTTTTGAACCAAAGCTCAGATCCGAAAAACAAACGTATATTAGTAGTGTCCTGAGTCGGGAATGCTAAAAAACCAACCCATTTTGTGATCTGATGTTTCCCTGGGGAGTTACACCCAAGTATATCTTAGAATTTGCAGAAAAACTCAATTCAACCAGAACGTGTTACTTTTGATCCAAAACTCAGATTCGAAAGACAAACGTATATTAGTAATGTCCTGAGTCGGGAATGCTAAAAAACCAACCAATTTTGTGATCTGATGTTTCCCTGGGGAGTTACACCCAAGTATATCTTAGAATTTGCAGAAAAACTCAATTCAACCAGAACGTGTTACTTTTGATCCAAAGCTCAGATTCGAAAAACAAACGTATATTAGTAGTGTCCTGAGTCGGGAATGCTAAAAAACCAACCCATTTTGTGATCTGATGTTTCCCTGGGGAGTTACACCAAAGTATATCTTAGAATTTGCAGAAAAACTCAATTGAACCAGAACGTGTTAGTTTTGAACCAAAGCTCAGATCTGAAAAACAAACGTATATTAGTAGTGTCCTGAGTCGGGAATGCTAAAAAAACCAACCCATTTTGTGATCTGATGTTTCCCTGGGGAGTTACACCCAAGTATATCTTAGAATTTGCAGAAAAACTCAATTGAACCAGAACGTGTTAGTTTTGAACCAAAGCTCAGATCCGGAAAAAAAACGTATATTAGTAATGTCCTGAGTCGGGAATGCTAAAAAACCAACCAATTTTGTGATCTGATGTTTCCCTGGGGAGTTACACCCAAGTATATCTTAGAATTTGCAGAAAAACTCAATTCAACCAGAACGTGTTACTTTTGATCCAAAGCTCAGATTCGAAAAACAAATGTATATTAGTAGTGTCCTGAGTCGGGAATGCTAAAAAACCAACCCATTTTGTGATCTGATGTTTCCCTGGGGAGTTACACCCAAGTATATCTTAGAATTTGCAGAAAAACTCAATTCAACCAGAAAGTGTTACTTTTGATCCAAAGCTCAGTTTCGAAAAACAAACGTATATTAGTAGTGTCCTGAGTCGGGAATGCTAAAAAACCAACCCATTTTGTGATCTGATGTTTCCCTGGGGAGTTACACCCAAGTATATCTTAGAATTTGCAGAAAAACTCAATTCAACCAGAACGTGTTACTTTTGATCCAAAGCTCAGATTCGAAAAACAAACGTATATTAGTAGTGTCCTGAGTCGGGAATGCTAAAAAACCAACCCATTTTGTGATCTGATGTTTCCCTGGGGAGTTACACCCAAGTATATCTTAGAATTTGCAGAAAAACTCAATTCAACCAGAACGTGTTACTTTTGATCCAAAGCTCAGATTCGAAAAATAAACGTATATTAGTAGTGTCCTGAGTCGGGAATGCTAAAAAACCAACCCATTTTGTGATCTGATGTTTCCCTGGGGAGTTACACCAAAGTATATCTTAGAATTTGCAGAAAAACTCAATTGAACCAGAACGTGTTAGTTTTGAACCAAAGCTCAGATCCGAAAAACAAACGTATATTAGTAGTGTCCTGAGTCGGGAATGCTTAAAAACCAACCCATTTTGTGATCTGATGTTTCCCTGGGGAGTTACACCCAAGTATATCTTAGAATTTGCGGAAAAACTCAATTCAACCAGAACGTGTTACTTTTGATCCAAAGCTCAGATTCGAAAAACAAACGTATATTAGTAGTGTCCTGAGTCGGGAATGCTAAAAAACCAACCCATTTTGTGATCTGATGTTTCCCTGGGGAGTTACACCCAAGTATATCTTAGAATTTGCAGAAAAACTCAATTGAACCAGAATGTATAACTTTTGAACCAAACCTCAGATTCGAAAAACAAATGTATATTAGTAGTGTCCTGAGTCAGGACACTACCAATATACGTTTGTTTTTCGGATCTGAGCTTTGGTTCAAAAGTTACAAATTCTGGTTCAATTGAGTTTTTCTGCAAATTCTAAGATATACTTGGGTGTAACTCCCCAGGGAAACATCAGATCACAAAATGGGTTGGTTTTTTAGCATTCCCGACTCAGGACACTACTAATATACGTTTGTTTTTCGAATCTGAGCTTTGGTTCAAAACTAACACGTTCTGGTTCAATTGAGATTTTCTGCAAATTCTAAGATATACCTGGGTGTAACTCCCCAGGGAAACATCAGATCACAAAATGGGTTGGTTTTTTAGCATTCCCGACTCAGGACACTACTAATATACGTTTGTTTATCGGATCTGAGCTTTGGTTCAAAACTAACACGTTCTGGTTCAATTGAGATTTTCTGCAAATTCTAAGATATACTTGGGTGTAACTCCCCAGGGAAACATCAGATCACAAAATGGGTTGGTTTTTTAGCATTCCCGACTCAGGACACTACTAATATACGTTTGTTTTTCGGATCTGAGCTTTGGTTCAAAAGTTATTTGTTCTGGTTCAATTGAGTTTTTCTGCAAATTCTAAGATATACTTGGGTGTAACTCCCCAGGGAAACATCAGATCACAAAATGGGTTGGTTTTTTAGCATTCCCGACTCAAGACACTACTAATATACGTTTGTTTTTCGGATCTGAGCTTTGGTTCAAAACTAACACGTTCTGGTTCAATTGAGATTTTCTGCAAATTCTAAGATATACTTGGGTGTAACTCCCCAGGGAAACATCAGATCACAAAATGGAGTGGTTTTTTAGCATTCCCGACTCAGGACACTACTAATATACGTTTGTTTTTCGGATCTGAGCTTTGGTTCAAAAGATATTTGTTCTGGTTCAATTGAGTTTTTCTGCAAATTCTAAGATATACTTGGGTGTAACTCCCCAGGGAAACATCAGATCACAAAATGGGTTGGTTTTTTAGCATTCCCGACTCAGGACACTACTAATATACGTTTGTTTTTCGAATCTGAGCTTTGGTTCAAAAGTTACACGTTCTGGTTCAATTGAGATTTTCTGCAAATTCTAAGATATACTTTGGTGTAACTCCCCAGGGAAACATCAGATCACAAAATGGGTTGCTTTTTTAGCATTCCCCACTCAGGACACTACCAATATACGTTTGTTTTTCGGATCTGAGCTTTGGTTCAAAACTAACACGTTCTGGTTCAATTGAGATTTTCTGCAAATTCTAAGATATACTTGGGTGTAACTCCCCAGGGAAACATCAGATCACAAAATGGAGTGGTTTTTTAGCATTCCCGACTCAGGACACTACTAATATACGTTTGTTTTTCGGATCTGAGCTTTGGTTCAAAAGTTATTTGTTCTGGTTCAATTGAGTTTTTCTGCAAATTCTAAGATATACTTGGGTGTAACTCCCCAGGGAAACATCAGATCACAAAATGGGTTGGTTTTTTAGCATTCCCGACTCAGGACACTACTAATATACGTTTGTTTTTCGGATCTGAGCTTTGGTTCAAAACTAACACGTTCTGGTTCAATTGAGATTTTCTGCAAATTCTAAGATATACTTGGGTGTAACTCCCCAGGGAAACATCAGATCACAAAATGGGTTGGTTTTTTAGCATTCCCGACTCAGGACACTACTAATATACGTTTGTTTTTCGGATCTGAGCTTTGGATCAAAAGTATTACGTTCTGGTTGAATTGAGTTTTTCTGCAAATTCTAAGATATACTTGGGTGTAACTCCCCAGGGAAACATCAGATCACAAAATGGGTTGGTTTTTTAGCATTCCCGACTCAGGACACTACTAATATACGTTTGTTTTTCGGATCTGACCTTTGGTTCAAAAGTTACACGTTCTGGTTCAATTGAGTTTTTCTGCAAATTCTAAGATATACTTGGGTGTAACTCCCCAGGGAAACATCAGATCACAAAATGGGTTGGTTTTTTAGCATTCCCGACTCAGGACACTACTAATATATGTTTGTTTTTCGGATCTGAGCTTTGGTTCAAAAGTTACACGTTCTGGTTCAATTGAGTTTTTCTGCAAATTCTAAGATATACTTGGGTGTAACTCCCCAGGGAAACATCAGATCACAAAATGGGTTGGTTTTTTAGCATTCCCGACTCAGGACACTACTAATATACGTTTGTTTTTCGAATCTGAGCTTTGGATCAAAAGTAACACGTTCTGGTTGAATTGAGTTTTTCTGCAAATTCTAAGATATACTTGGGTGTAACTCCCCAGGGAAACATCAGATCACAAAATGGGTTGGTTTTTTAGCATTCCCGACTCAGGACACTACTAATATACGTTTGTTTTTCGAATCTGAGCTTTGGATCAAAAGTAACACGTTCTGGTTGAATTGAGTTTTTCTGCAAATTCTAAGATATACTTGGGTGTAACTCCCCAGGGAAACATCAGATCACAAAATGGGTTGGTTTTTTAGCATTCCCGACTCAGGACACTACTAATATACATTTGTTTTTAGGATCTGAGCTTTGGTTCAAAACTAACACGTTCTGGTTCAATTGAGATTTTCTGCAAATTCTAAGATATACTTGGGTGTAACTCCCCAGGGAAACATCAGATCACAAAATGGGTTGGTTTTTTAGCATTCCCGACTCAGGACACTACTAATATACGTTTGTTTTTCGAATCTGAGCTTTGGTTCAAAACTAACACGTTCTGGTTCAATTGAGTTTTTCTGCAAATTCTAAGATATACTTGGGTGTAACTCCCCAGGGAAACATCAGATCACAAAATGGGTTGGTTTTTTAGCATTCCCGACTCAGGACACTACTAATATACGTTTGTTTTTCGGATCTGAGCTTTGGTTCAAAACTAACACGTTCTGGTTCAATTGAGATTTTCTGCAAATTCTAAGATATACTTGGGTGTAACTCCCCAGGGAAACATCAGATCACAAAATGGGTTGGTTTTTTAGCATTCCCGACTCAGGACACTACTAATATACGTTTGTTTTTCGGATCTGAGCTTTGGTTCAAAACTAACACGTTCTGGTTCAATTGAGATTTTCTGCAAATTCTAAGATATACTTGGGTGTAACTCCCCAGGGAAACATCAGATCACAAAATGGGTTGGTTTTTTAGCATTCCCGACTCAGGACACTACCAATATACGTTTGTTTTTCGAATCTGAGCTTTGGATCAAAAGTATTACGTTCTGGTTGAATTGAGTTTTTCTGCAAATTCTAAGATATACTTGGGTGTAACTCCACAGGGAAACATCAGATCACAAAATGGGTTGGTTTTTTAGCATTGCCGACTCAGGACACTACTAATATACGTTTGTTTTTCGAATCTGAGCTTTGGATCAAAAGTAACACGTTCTGGTTGAATTGAGTTTTTCTGCAAATTCTAAGATATACTTGGGTGTAACTCCCCAGGGAAACATCACATCACAAAATGGGTTGGTTTTTTAGGATTCCCGACTCAGGACACTACTAATATACGTTTGTTTTTCGGATCTGACCTTTGGTTCCAAAGTTACACGTTCTGGTTCAATTGAGTTTTTCTGCAAATTCTAAGATATACTTGGGTGTAACTCCCCAGGGAAACATCAGATCACAAAATGGGTTGGTTTTTTAGCATTCCCGACTCAGGACACTACTAATATATGTTTGTTTTTCGGATCTGAGCTTTGGTTCAAAAGTTACACGTTCTGGTTCAATTGAGTTTTTCTGCAAATTCTAAGATATACTTGGGTGTAACTCCCCAGGGAAACATCAGATCACAAAATGGGTTGGTTTTTTAGCATTCCCGACTCAGGACACTACTAATATACGTTTGTTTTTCGAATCTGAGCTTTGGATCAAAAGTAACACGTTCTGGTTGAATTGAGTTTTTCTGCAAATTCTAAGATATACTTGGGTGTAACTCCCCAGGGAAACATCAGATCACAAAATGGGTTGGTTTTTTAGCATTCCCGACTCAGGACACTACTAATATACGTTTGTTTTTCGAATCTGAGCTTTGGATCAAAAGTAACACGTTCTGGTTGAATTGAGTTTTTCTGCAAATTCTAAGATATACTTGGGTGTAACTCCCCAGATCACAAAATGGGTTGGTTTTTTAGCATTCCCGACTCAGGACACTACTAATATACATTTGTTTTTCGGATCTGAGCTTTGGTTCAAAACTAACACGTTCTGGTTCAATTGAGATTTTCTGCAAATTCTAAGATATACTTGGGTGTAACTCCCCAGGGAAACATCAGATCACAAAATGGGTTGGTTTTTTAGCATTCCCGACTCAGGACACTACTAATATACGTTTGTTTTTCGGATCTGAGCTTTGGTTCAAAACTAACACGTTCTGGTTCAATTGAGATTTTCTGCAAATTCTAAGATATACTTGGGTGTAACTCCCCAGGGAAACATCAGATCACAAAATGGGTTGGTTTTTTAGCATTCCCGACTCAGGACACTACTAATATACGTTTGTTTTTCGGATTTGAGCTTTGGTTCAAAACTAACACGTTCTGGTACAATTGAGATTTTCTGCAAATTCTAAGATATACTTGGGTGTAACTCCCCAGGGAAACATCAGATCACAAAATGGGTTGGTTTTTTAGCATTCCCGACTCAGGACACTACTAATATACGTTTGTTTTTCGAATCTGAGCTTTGGTTCAAAAGTTATTTGTTCTGATTCAATTGAGTTTTTCTGCAAATTCTAAGATATACTTGGGTGTAACTCCCCAGGGAAACATCAGATCACAAAATGGGTTGGTTTTTTAGCATTCCCGACTCAAGACACTACTAATATACGTTTGTTTTTCGGATCTGAGCTTTGGTTCAAAACTAACACGTTCTGGTTCAATTGAGATTTTCTGCAAATTCTAAGATATACTTGGGTGTAACTCCCCAGGGAAACATCAGATCACAAAATGGGTTGGTTTTTTAGCATTCCCGACTCAGGACACTACTAATATACGTTTGTTTTTCGGATCTGAGCTTTGGTTCAAAAGTTACACGTTCTGGTTGAATTGAGTTTTTCTGCAAATTCTAAGATATACTTGGTTGTAACTCCCCAGGGAAACATCAGATCACAAAATGGGTTGGTTTTTTAGCATTCCCCACTCAGGACACTACCAATATACGTTTGTTTTTCGGATCTGAGCTTTGGTTCAAAACTAACACGTTCTGGTTCAATTGAGATTTTCTGCAAATTCTAAGATATACTTGGGTGTAACTCCCCAGGGAAACATCAGATCACAAAATGGAGTGGTTTTTTAGCATTCCCGACTCAGGACACTACTAATATACGTTTGTTTTTCGGATCTGAGCTTTGGTTCAAAAGTTATTTGTTCTGGTTCAATTGAGTTTTTCTGCAAATTCTAAGATATACTTGGGTGTAACTCCCCAGGGAAACATCAGATCACAAAATGGGTTGGTTTTTTAGCATTCCCGACTCAGGACACTACTAATATACGTTTGTTTTTCGAATCTGAGCTTTGGATCAAAAGTAACACGTTCTGGTTGAATTGAGTTTTTCTGCAAATTCTAAGATATACTTGGGTGTAACTCCCCAGGGAAACATCAGATCACAAAATGGGTTGGTTTTTTAGCATTCCCGACTCAGGACACTACTAATATACATTTGTTTTTCGGATCTGAGCTTTGGTTCAAAACTAACACGTTCTGGTTCAATTGAGATTTTCTGCAAATTCTAAGATATACTTGGGTGTAACTCCCCAGGGAAACATCAGATCACAAAATGGGTTGGTTTTTTAGCATTCCCGACTCAGGACACTACTAATATACGTTTGTTTTTCGGATCTGAGCTTTGGTTCAAAACTAACACGTTCTGGTTCAATTGAGATTTTCTGCAAATTCTAAGATATACTTGGGTGTAACTCCCCAGGGAAACATCAGATCACAAAATGGGTTGGTTTTTTAGCATTCCCGACTCAGGACACTACTAATATACGTTTGTTTTTCGGATTTGAGCTTTGGTTCAAAACTAACACGTTCTGGTACAATTGAGATTTTCTGCAAATTCTAAGATATACTTGGGTGTAACTCCCCAGGGAAACATCAGATCACAAAATGGGTTGGTTTTTTAGCATTCCCGACTCAGGACACTACTAATATACGTTTGTTTTTCGAATCTGAGCTTTGGTTCAAAAGTTATTTGTTCTGGTTCAATTGAGTTTTTCTGCAAATTCTAAGATATACTTGGGTGTAACTCCCCAGGGAAACATCAGATCACAAAATGGGTTGGTTTTTTAGCATTCCCGACTCAAGACACTACTAATATACGTTTGTTTTTCGGATCTGAGCTTTGGTTCAAAACTAACACGTTCTGGTTCAATTGAGATTTTCTGCAAATTCTAAGATATACTTGGGTGTAACTCCCCAGGGAAACATCAGATCACAAAATGGGTTGGTTTTTTAGCATTCCCGAATCAGGACACTACTAATATACGTTTGTTTTTCGGATCTGAGCTTTGGTTCAAAAGTTACACGTTCTGGTTGAATTGAGTTTTTCTGCAAATTCTAAGATATACTTGGTTGTAACTCCCCAGGGAAACATCAGATCACAAAATGGGTTGGTTTTTTAGCATTCCCCACTCAGGACACTACCAATATACGTTTGTTTTTCGGATCTGAGCTTTGGTTCAAAACTAACACGTTCTGGTTCAATTGAGATTTTCTGCAAATTCTAAGATATACTTGGGTGTAACTCCCCAGGGAAACATCAGATCACAAAATGGAGTGGTTTTTTAGCATTCCCGACTCAGGACACTACTAATATACGTTTGTTTTTCGGATCTGAGCTTTGGTTCAAAAGTTATTTGTTCTGGTTCAATTGAGTTTTTCTGCAAATTCTAAGATATACTTGGGTGTAACTCCCCAGGGAAACATCAGATCACAAAATGGGTTGGTTTTTTAGCATTCCCGACTCAGGACACTACTAATATACGTTTGTTTTTCGAATCTGAGCTTTGGTTCAAAAGTTATTTGTTCTGGTTCAATTGAGTTTTTCTGCAAATTCTAAGATATACTTGGGTGTAACTCCCCAGGGAAACATCAGATCACAAAATGGGTTGGTTTTTTAGCATTCCCGACTCAGGACACTACTAATATACGTTTGTTTTTCGGATCTGAGCTTTGGTTCAAAACTAACACGTTCTGGTTCAATTGAGATTTTCTGCAAATTCTAAGATATACTTGGGTGTAACTCCCCAGGGAAACATCAGATCACAAAATGGGTTGGTTTTTTAGCATTCCCGACTCAGGACACTACTAATATACGTTTGTTTTTCGAATCTGAGCTTTGGTTCAAAAGTTATTTGTTCTGGTTCAATTGAGTTTTTCTGCAAATTCTAAGATATACTTGGGTGTAACTCCCCAGGGAAACATCAGATCACAAAATGGGTTGGTTTTTTAGCATTCCCGACTCAAGACACTACTAATATACGTTTGTTTTTCGGATCTGAGCTTTGGTTCAAAAGTTATTTGTTCTGGTTCAATTGAGTTTTTCTGCAAATTCTAAGATATACTTGCGTGTAACTCCCCAGGGAAACATCAGATCACAAAATGGGTTGGTTTTTTAGCATTCCCGACTCAGGACACTACTAATATACGTTTGTTTTTCGAATCTGAGCTTTGGTTCAAAAGTTACACGTTCTGGTTCAATTGAGATTTTCTGCAAATTCTAAGATATACTTTGGTGTAACTCCCCAGGGAAACATCAGATCACAAAATGGGTTGCTTTTTTAGCATTCCCCACTCAGGACACTACCAATATACGTTTGTTTTTCGGATCTGAGCTTTGGTTCAAAACTAACACGTTCTGGTTCAATTGAGATTTTCTGCAAATTCTAAGATATACTTGGGTGTAACTCCCCAGGGAAACATCAGATCACAAAATGGAGTGGTTTTTTAGCATTCCCGACTCAGGACACTACTAATATACGTTTGTTTTTCGGATCTGAGCTTTGGTTCAAAAGTTATTTGTTCTGGTTCAATTGAGTTTTTCTGCAAATTCTAAGATATACTTGGGTGTAACTCCCCAGGGAAACATCAGATCACAAAATGGGTTGGTTTTTTAGCATTCCCGACTCAGGACACTACTAATATACGTTTGTTTTTCGGATCTGAGCTTTGGTTCAAAACTAACACGTTCTGGTTCAATTGAGATTTTCTGCAAATTCTAAGATATACTTGGGTGTAACTCCCCAGGGAAACATCAGATCACAAAATGGGTTGGTTTTTTAGCATTCCCGACTCAGGACACTACCAATATACGTTTGTTTTTCGAATCTGAGCTTTGGATCAAAAGTATTACGTTCTGGTTGAATTGAGTTTTTCTGCAAATTCTAAGATATACTTGGGTGTAACTCCACAGGGAAACATCAGATCACAAAATGGGTTGGTTTTTTAGCATTGCCGACTCAGGACACTACTAATATACGTTTGTTTTTCGAATCTGAGCTTTGGATCAAAAGTAACACGTTCTGGTTGAATTGAGTTTTTCTGCAAATTCTAAGATATACTTGGGTGTAACTCCCCAGGGAAACATCAGATCACAAAATGGGTTGGTTTTTTAGCATTCCCGACTCAGGACACTACTAATATACGTTTGTTTTTCGGATCTGACCTTTGGTTCAAAAGTTACACGTTCTGGTTCAATTGAGTTTTTCTGCAAATTCTAAGATATACTTGGGTGTAACTCCCCAGGGAAACATCAGATCACAAAATGGGTTGGTTTTTTAGCATTCCCGACTCAGGACACTACTAATATATGTTTGTTTTTCGGATCTGAGCTTTGGATCAAAAGTAACACGTTCTGGTTGAATTGAGTTTTTCTGCAAATTCTAAGATATACTTGGGTGTAACTCCCCAGGGAAACATCAGATCACAAAATGGGTTGGTTTTTTAGCATTCCCGACTCAGGACACTACTAATATACGTTTGTTTTTCGAATCTGAGCTTTGGATCAAAAGTAACACGTTCTGGTTGAATTGAGTTTTTCTGCAAATTCTAAGATATACTTGGGTGTAACTCCCCAGGGAAACATCAGATCACAAAATGGGTTGGTTTTTTAGCATTCCCGACTCAGGACACTACTAATATACATTTGTTTTTCGGATCTGAGCTTTGGTTCAAAACTAACACGTTCTGGTTCAATTGAGATTTTCTGCAAATTCTAAGATATACTTGGGTGTAACTCCCCAGGGAAACATCAGATCACAAAATGGGTTGGTTTTTTAGCATTCCCGACTCAGGACACTACTAATATACGTTTGTTTTTCGGATCTGAGCTTTGGTTCAAAACTAACACGTTCTGGTTCAATTGAGATTTTCTGCAAATTCTAAGATATACTTGGGTGTAACTCCCCAGGGAAACATCAGATCACAAAATGGGTTGGTTTTTTAGCATTCCCGACTCAGGACACTACCAATATACGTTTGTTTTTCGAATCTGAGCTTTGGATCAAAAGTATTACGTTCTGGTTGAATTGAGTTTTTCTGCAAATTCTAAGATATACTTGGGTGTAACTCCACAGGGAAACATCAGATCACAAAATGGGTTGGTTTTTTAGCATTCCCGACTCAGGACACTACTAATATACGTTTGTTTTTCGAATCTGAGCTTTGGATCAAAAGTAACACGTTCTGGTTGAATTGAGTTTTTCTGCAAATTCTAAGATATACTTGGGTGTAACTCCCCAGGGAAACATCAGATCACAAAATGGGTTGGTTTTTTAGGATTCCCGACTCAGGACACTACTAATAATATACGTTTGTTTTTCGGATCTGACCTTTGGTTCAAAAGTTACACGTTCTGGTTCAATTGAGTTTTTCTGCAAATTCTAAGATATACTTGGGTGTAACTCCCCAGGGAAACATCAGATCACAAAATGGGTTGGTTTTTTAGCATTCCCGACTCAGGACACTACTAATATATGTTTGTTTTTCGGATCTGAGCTTTGGTTCAAAAGTTACACGTTCTGGTTCAATTGAGTTTTTCTGCAAATTCTAAGATATACTTGGGTGTAACTCCCCAGGGAAACATCAGATCACAAAATGGGTTGGTTTTTTAGCATTCCCGACTCAGGACACTACTAATATACGTTTGTTTTTCGAATCTGAGCTTTGGATCAAAAGTAACACGTTCTGGTTGAATTGAGTTTTTCTGCAAATTCTAAGATATACTTGGGTGTAACTCCCCAGGGAAACATCAGATCACAAAATGGGTTGGTTTTTTAGCATTCCCGACTCAGGACACTACTAATATACGTTTGTTTTTCGAATCTGAGCTTTGGATCAAAAGTAACACGTTCTGGTTGAATTGAGTTTTTCTGCAAATTCTAAGATATACTTGGGTGTAACTCCCCAGGGAAACATCAGATCACAAAATGGGTTGGTTTTTTAGCATTCCCGACTCAGGACACTACTAATATACATTTGTTTTTCGGATCTGAGCTTTGGTTCAAAACTAACACGTTCTGGTTCAATTGAGATTTTCTGCAAATTCTAAGATATACTTGGGTGTAACTCCCCAGGGAAACATCAGATCACAAAATGGGTTGGTTTTTTAGCATTCCCGACTCAGGACACTACTAATATACGTTTGTTTTTCGGATCTGAGCTTTGGTTCAAAACTAACACGTTCTGGTTCAATTGAGTTTTTCTGCAAATTCTAAGATATACTTGGGTGTAACTCCCCAGGGAAACATCAGATCACAAAATGGGTTGGTTTTTTAGCATTCCCGACTCAGGACACTACTAATATACATTTGTTTTTCGGATCTGAGCTTTGGTTCAAAACTAACACGTTCTGGTTCAATTGAGATTTTCTGCAAATTCTAAGATATACTTGGGTGTAACTCCCCAGGGAAACATCAGATCACAAAATGGGTTGGTTTTTTAGCATTCCCGACTCAGGACACTACTAATATACGTTTGTTTTTCGGATCTGAGCTTTGGTTCAAAACTAACACGTTCTGGTTCAATTGAGATTTTCTGCAAATTCTAAGATATACTTGGGTGTAACTCCCCAGGGAAACATCAGATCACAAAATGGGTTGGTTTTTTAGCATTCCCGACTCAGGACACTACCAATATACGTTTGTTTTTCGAATCTGAGCTTTGGATCAAAAGTATTACGTTCTGGTTGAATTGAGTTTTTCTGCAAATTCTAAGATATACTTGGGTGTAACTCCACAGGGAAACATCAGATCACAAAATGGGTTGGTTTTTTAGCATTCCCGACTCAGGACACTACTAATATACGTTTGTTTTTCGAATCTGAGCTTTGGATCAAAAGTAACACGTTCTGGTTGAATTGAGTTTTTCTGCAAATTCTAAGATATACTTGGGTGTAACTCCCCAGGGAAACATCAGATCACAAAATGGGTTGGTTTTTTAGGATTCCCGACTCAGGACACTACTAATAATATACGTTTGTTTTTCGGATCTGACCTTTGGTTCAAAAGTTACACGTTCTGGTTCAATTGAGTTTTTCTGCAAATTCTAAGATATACTTGGGTGTAACTCCCCAGGGAAACATCAGATCACAAAATGGGTTGGTTTTTTAGCATTCCCGACTCAGGACACTACTAATATATGTTTGTTTTTCGGATCTGAGCTTTGGTTCAAAAGTTACACGTTCTGGTTCAATTGAGTTTTTCTGCAAATTCTAAGATATACTTGGGTGTAACTCCCCAGGGAAACATCAGATCACAAAATGGGTTGGTTTTTTAGCATTCCCGACTCAGGACACTACTAATATACGTTTGTTTTTCGAATCTGAGCTTTGGATCAAAAGTAACACGTTCTGGTTGAATTGAGTTTTTCTGCAAATTCTAAGATATACTTGGGTGTAACTCCCCAGGGAAACATCAGATCACAAAATGGGTTGGTTTTTTAGCATTCCCGACTCAGGACACTACTAATATACGTTTGTTTTTCGAATCTGAGCTTTGGATCAAAAGTAACACGTTCTGGTTGAATTGAGTTTTTCTGCAAATTCTAAGATATACTTGGGTGTAACTCCCCAGGGAAACATCAGATCACAAAATGGGTTGGTTTTTTAGCATTCCCGACTCAGGACACTACTAATATACATTTGTTTTTCGGATCTGAGCTTTGGTTCAAAACTAACACGTTCTGGTTCAATTGAGATTTTCTGCAAATTCTAAGATATACTTGGGTGTAACTCCCCAGGGAAACATCAGATCACAAAATGGGTTGGTTTTTTAGCATTCCCGACTCAGGACACTACTAATATACGTTTGTTTTTCGGATCTGAGCTTTGGTTCAAAACTAACACGTTCTGGTTCAATTGAGATTTTCTGCAAATTCTAAGATATACTTGGGTGTAACTCCCCAGGGAAACATCAGATCACAAAATGGGTTGGTTTTTTAGCATTCCCGACTCAGGACACTACTAATATACGTTTGTTTTTCGGATTTGAGCTTTGGTTCAAAACTAACACGTTCTGGTACAATTGAGATTTTCTGCAAATTCTAAGATATACTTGGGTGTAACTCCCCAGGGAAACATCAGATCACAAAATGGGTTGGTTTTTTAGCATTCCCGACTCAGGACACTACTAATATACGTTTGTTTTTCGAATCTGAGCTTTGGTTCAAAAGTTATTTGTTCTGGTTCAATTGAGTTTTTCTGCAAATTCTAAGATATACTTGGGTGTAACTCCCCAGGGAAACATCAGATCACAAAATGGGTTGGTTTTTTAGCATTCCCGACTCAAGACACTACTAATATACGTTTGTTTTTCGGATCTGAGCTTTGGTTCAAAACTAACACGTTCTGGTTCAATTGAGATTTTCTGTAAATTCTAAGATATACTTGGGTGTAACTCCCCAGGGAAACATCAGATCACAAAATGGGTTGGTTTTTTAGCATTCCTGACTCAGGACACTACTAATATACGTTTGTTTTTCGGATCTGAGCTTTGGTTCAAAAGTTACACGTTCTGGTTGAATTGAGTTTTTCTGCAAATTCTAAGATATACTTGGTTGTAACTCCCCAGGGAAACATCAGATCACAAAATGGGTTGGTTTTTTAGCATTCCCGACTCAGGACACTACTAATATACGTTTGTTTTTCGGATTTGAGCTTTGGTTCAAAACTAACACGTTCTGGTACAATTGAGATTTTCTGCAAATTCTAAGATATACTTGGGTGTAACTCCCCAGGGAAACATCAGATCACAAAATGGGTTGGTTTTTTAGCATTCCCGACTCAGGACACTACTAATATACGTTTGTTTTTCGAATCTGAGCTTTGGTTCAAAAGTTATTTGTTCTGGTTCAATTGAGTTTTTCTGCAAATTCTAAGATATACTTGGGTGTAACTCCCCAGGGAAACATCAGATCACAAAATGGGTTGGTTTTTTAGCATTCCCGACTCAAGACACTACTAATATACGTTTGTTTTTCGGATCTGAGCTTTGGTTCAAAACTAACACGTTCTGGTTCAATTGAGATTTTCTGCAAATTCTAAGATATACTTGGGTGTAACTCCCCAGGGAAACATCAGATCACAAAATGGGTTGGTTTTTTAGCATTCCCGACTCAGGACACTACTAATATACGTTTGTTTTTCGGATCTGAGCTTTGGTTCAAAAGTTACACGTTCTGGTTGAATTGAGTTTTTCTGCAAATTCTAAGATATACTTGGTTGTAACTCCCCAGGGAAACATCAGATCACAAAATGGGTTGGTTTTTTAGCATTCCCCACTCAGGACACTACCAATATACGTTTGTTTTTCGGATCTGAGCTTTGGTTCAAAACTAACACGTTCTGGTTCAATTGAGATTTTCTGCAAATTCTAAGATATACTTGGGTGTAACTCCCCAGGGAAACATCAGATCACAAAATGGAGTGGTTTTTTAGCATTCCCGACTCAGGACACTACTAATATACGTTTGTTTTTCGGATCTGAGCTTTGGTTCAAAAGTTATTTGTTCTGGTTCAATTGAGTTTTTCTGCAAATTCTAAGATATACTTGGGTGTAACTCCCCAGGGAAACATCAGATCACAAAATGGGTTGGTTTTTTAGCATTCCCGACTCAGGACACTACTAATATACATTTGTTTTTCGGATCTGAGCTTTGGTTCAAAACTAACACGTTCTGGTTCAATTGAGTTTTTCTGCAAATTCTAAGATATACTTGGGTGTAACTCCCCAGGGAAACATCAGATCACAAAATGGGTTGGTTTTTTAGCATTCCCGACTCAGGACACTACTAATATACGTTTGTTTTTCGGATCTGAGCTTTGGTTCAAAAGTTATTTGTTCTGGTTCAATTGAGTTTTTCTGCAAATTCTAAGATATACTTGGGTGTAACTCCCCAGGGAAACATCAGATCACAAAATGGGTTGGTTTTTTAGCATTCCCGACTCAGGACACTACCAATATACGTTTGTTTTTCGGATCTGAGCTTTGGTTCAAAACTAACACGTTCTGGTTCAATTGAGTTTTTCTGCAAATTCTAAGATATACTTGGGTGTAACTCCCCAGGGAAACATCAGATCACAAAATGGGTTGGTTTTTTAGCATTCCCGACTCAGGACACTACTAATATACGTTTGTTTTTCGAATCTGAGCTTTGGTTCAAAAGTTACACGTTCTGGTTCAATTGAGTTTTTCTGCAAATTCTAAGATATACTTGGGTGTAACTCCCCAGGGAAACATCAGATCACAAAATGGGTTGGTTTTTTAGCATTCCCGACTCAGGACACTACTAATATACGTTTGTTTTTCGGATCTGAGCTTTGGTTCAAAACTAACACGTTCTGGTTCAATTGAGATTTTCTGCAAATTCTAAGATATACTTGGGTGTAACTCCCCAGGGAAACATCAGATCACAAAATGGGTTGGTTTTTTAGCATTCCCGACTCAGGACACTACTAATATACGTTTGTTTTTCGAATCTGAGCTTTGGTTCAAAAGTTATTTGTTCTGGTTGAATTGAGTTTTTCTGCAAATTCTAAGATATACTTGGGTGTAACTCCCCAGGGAAACATCAGATCACAAAATGGGTTGGTTTTTTAGCATTCCCGACTCAGGACACTACTAATATACGTTTGTTTTTCGGATCTGAGCTTTGGTTCAAAAGTTATTTGTTCTGGTTCAATTGAGTTTTTCTGCAAATTCTAAGATATACTTGGGTGTAACTCCCCAGGGAAACATCAGATCACAAAATGGGTTGGTTTTTTAGCATTCCCGACTCAGGACACTACCAATATACGTTTGTTTTTCGGATCTGAGCTTTGGTTCAAAACTAACACGTTCTGGTTCAATTGAGTTTTTCTGCAAATTCTAAGATATACTTGGGTGTAACTCCCCAGGGAAACATCAGATCACAAAATGGGTTGGTTTTTTAGCATTCCCGACTCAGGACACTACTAATATACGTTTGTTTTTCGAATCTGAGCTTTGGTTCAAAAGTTACACGTTCTGGTTCAATTGAGTTTTTCTGCAAATTCTAAGATATACTTGGGTGTAACTCCCCAGGGAAACATCAGATCACAAAATGGGTTGGTTTTTTAGCATTCCCGACTCAGGACACTACTAATATACGTTTGTTTTTCGGATCTGAGCTTTGGTTCAAAACTAACACGTTCTGGTTCAATTGAGATTTTCTGCAAATTCTAAGATATACTTGGGTGTAACTCCCCAGGGAAACATCAGATCACAAAATCGGTTGGTTTTTTAGCATTCCCGACTCAGGACACTACTAATATACGTTTGTTTTTCGAATCTGAGCTTTGGTTCAAAAGTTATTTGTTCTGGTTGAATTGAGTTTTTCTGCAAATTCTAAGATATACTTGGGTGTAACTCCCCAGGGAAACATCAGATCACAAAATGGGTTGGTTTTTTAGCATTCCCGACTCAGGACACTACTAATATACGTTTGTTTTTCGAATCTGAGCTTTGGTTCAGAAGTTACACATTCTGGTTCAATTGAGATTTTCTGCAAATTCTAACATATACTTGGGTGTAACTCCCCAGGGAAACATCAGATCACAAAATGGGTTGGTTTTTTAGCATTCCCGACTCAGGACACTACTAATATACGTTTGTTTTTCGAATCTGAGCTTTGGTTCAAAAGTTATTTGTTCTGGTTGAATTGAGTTTTTCTGCAAATTCTAAGATATACTTTGGTGTAACTCCCCAGGGAAACATCAGATCACAAAATGGGTTGGTTTTTTAGCATTCCCGACTCAGGACACTACTAATATACGTTTGTTTTTCGAATCTGAGCTTTGGTTCAAAACTAACACGTTCTGGTTGAAATGAGTTTTTCTGCAAATTCTAAGATATACTTGGGTGTAACTCCCCAGGGAAACATCAGATCACAAAATGGGTTGGTTTTTTAGCATTCCCGACTCAGGACACTACTAATATACGTTGGTTTTTGGAATCTGAGCTTTGGATCAAAAGTAACACGTTCTGGTTGAATTGAGTTTTTCTGCAAATTCTAAGATATACTTGGGTGTAACTCCCCAGGGAAACATCAGATCACAAAATGGGTTGGTTTTTTAGCATTCCCGACTCAGGACACTACTAATATACGTTTGTTTTTCGAATCTGAGCTTTGGTTCAAAAGTTATTTGTTCTGGTTCAATTGAGTTTTTCTGCAAATTCTAAGATATACTTGGGTGTAACTCCCCAGGGAAACATCAGATCACAAAATGGGTTGGTTTTTTAGCATTCCCGACTCAGGACACTACTAATATACGTTTGTTTTTCGGATCTGAGCTTTGGTTCAAAACTAACACGTTCTGGTTCAATTGAGATTTTCTGCAAATTCTAAGATATACTTGGGTGTAACTCCCCAGGGAAACATCAGATCACAAAATGGGTTGGTTTTTTAGCATTCCCGACTCAGGACACTACTAATATACGTTTGTTTTTCGAATCTGAGCTTTGGTTCAAAAGTTATTTGTTCTGGTTCAATTGAGTTTTTCTGCAAATTCTAAGATATACTTGGGTGTAACTCCCCAGGGAAACATCAGATCACAAAATGGGTTGGTTTTTTAGCATTCCCGACTCAAGACACTACTAATATACGTTTGTTTTTCGGATCTGAGCTTTGGTTCAAAACTAACACGTTCTGGTTCAATTGAGATTTTCTGCAAATTCTAAGATATACTTGGGTGTAACTCCCCAGGGAAACATCAGATCACAAAATGGAGTGGTTTTTTAGCATTCCCGACTCAGGACACTACTAATATACGTTTGTTTTTCGGATCTGAGCTTTGGTTCAAAAGTTATTTGTTCTGGTTCAATTGAGTTTTTCTGCAAATTCTAAGATATACTTGCGTGTAACTCCCCAGGGAAACATCAGATCACAAAATGGGTTGGTTTTTTAGCATTCCCGACTCAGGACACTACTAATATACGTTTGTTTTTCGGATCTGAGCTTTGGTTCAAAAGTTATTTGTTCTGGTTCAATTGAGTTTTTCTGCAAATTCTAAGATATACTTGCGTGTAACTCCCCAGGGAAACATCAGATCACAAAATGGGTTGGTTTTTTAGCATTCCCGACTCAGGACACTACTAATATACGTTTGTTTTTCGAATCTGAGCTTTGGTTCAAAAGTTACACGTTCTGGTTCAATTGAGATTTTCTGCAAATTCTAAGATATACTTTGGTGTAACTCCCCAGGGAAACATCAGATCACAAAATGGGTTGCTTTTTTAGCATTCCCCACTCAGGACACTACCAATATACGTTTGTTTTTCGGATCTGAGCTTTGGTTCAAAACTAACACGTTCTGGTTCAATTGAGATTTTCTGCAAATTCTAAGATATACTTGGGTGTAACTCCCCAGGGAAACATCAGATCACAAAATGGAGTGGTTTTTTAGCATTCCCGACTCAGGACACTACTAATATACGTTTGTTTTTCGGATCTGAGCTTTGGTTCAAAAGTTATTTGTTCTGGTTCAATTGAGTTTTTCTGCAAATTCTAAGATATACTTGGGTGTAACTCCCCAGGGAAACATCAGATCACAAAATGGGTTGGTTTTTTAGCATTCCCGACTCAGGACACTACTAATATACGTTTGTTTTTCGGATCTGAGCTTTGGTTCAAAACTAACACGTTCTGGTTCAATTGAGATTTTCTGCAAATTCTAAGATATACTTGGGTGTAACTCCCCAGGGAAACATCAGATCACAAAATGGGTTGGTTTTTTAGCATTCCCGACTCAGGACACTACCAATATACGTTTGTTTTTCGAATCTGAGCTTTGGATCAAAAGTATTACGTTCTGGTTGAATTGAGTTTTTCTGCAAATTCTAAGATATACTTGGGTGTAACTCCACAGGGAAACATCAGATCACAAAATGGGTTGGTTTTTTAGCATTGCCGACCCAGGACACTACTAATATACGTTTGTTTTTCGAATCTGAGCTTTGGATCAAAAGTAACACGTTCTGGTTGAATTGAGTTTTTCTGCAAATTCTAAGATATACTTGGGTGTAACTCCCCAGGGAAACATCAGATCACAAAATGGGTTGGTTTTTTAGCATTCCCGACTCAGGACACTACTAATATACGTTTGTTTTTCGGATCTGACCTTTGGTTCAAAAGTTACACGTTCTGGTTCAATTGAGTTTTTCTGCAAATTCTAAGATATACTTGGGTGTAACTCCCCAGGGAAACATCAGATCACAAAATGGGTTGGTTTTTTAGCATTCCCGACTCAGGACACTACTAATATATGTTTGTTTTTCGGATCTGAGCTTTGGATCAAAAGTAACACGTTCTGGTTGAATTGAGTTTTTCTGCAAATTCTAAGATATACTTGGGTGTAACTCCCCAGGGAAACATCAGATCACAAAATGGGTTGGTTTTTTAGCATTCCCGACTCAGGACACTACTAATATACGTTTGTTTTTCGAATCTGAGCTTTGGATCAAAAGTAACACGTTCTGGTTGAATTGAGTTTTTCTGCAAATTCTAAGATATACTTGGGTGTAACTCCCCAGGGAAACATCAGATCACAAAATGGGTTGGTTTTTTAGCATTCCCGACTCAGGACACTACTAATATACATTTGTTTTTCGGATCTGAGCTTTGGTTCAAAACTAACACGTTCTGGTTCAATTGAGATTTTCTGCAAATTCTAAGATATACTTGGGTGTAACTCCCCAGGGAAACATCAGATCACAAAATGGGTTGGTTTTTTAGCATTCCCGACTCAGGACACTACTAATATACGTTTGTTTTTCGGATCTGAGCTTTGGTTCAAAACTAACACGTTCTGGTTCAATTGAGATTTTCTGCAAATTCTAAGATATACTTGGGTGTAACTCCCCAGGGAAACATCAGATCACAAAATGGGTTGGTTTTTTAGCATTCCCGACTCAGGACACTACCAATATACGTTTGTTTTTCGAATCTGAGCTTTGGATCAAAAGTATTACGTTCTGGTTGAATTGAGTTTTTCTGCAAATTCTAAGATATACTTGGGTGTAACTCCACAGGGAAACATCAGATCACAAAATGGGTTGGTTTTTTAGCATTCCCGACTCAGGACACTACTAATATACGTTTGTTTTTCGAATCTGAGCTTTGGATCAAAAGTAACACGTTCTGGTTGAATTGAGTTTTTCTGCAAATTCTAAGATATACTTGGGTGTAACTCCCCAGGGAAACATCAGATCACAAAATGGGTTGGTTTTTTAGGATTCCCGACTCAGGACACTACTAATAATATACGTTTGTTTTTCGGATCTGACCTTTGGTTCAAAAGTTACACGTTCTGGTTCAATTGAGTTTTTCTGCAAATTCTAAGATATACTTGGGTGTAACTCCCCAGGGAAACATCAGATCACAAAATGGGTTGGTTTTTTAGCATTCCCGACTCAGGACACTACTAATATATGTTTGTTTTTCGGATCTGAGCTTTGGTTCAAAAGTTACACGTTCTGGTTCAATTGAGTTTTTCTGCAAATTCTAAGATATACTTGGGTGTAACTCCCCAGGGAAACATCAGATCACAAAATGGGTTGGTTTTTTAGCATTCCCGACTCAGGACACTACTAATATACGTTTGTTTTTCGAATCTGAGCTTTGGATCAAAAGTAACACGTTCTGGTTGAATTGAGTTTTTCTGCAAATTCTAAGATATACTTGGGTGTAACTCCCCAGGGAAACATCAGATCACAAAATGGGTTGGTTTTTTAGCATTCCCGACTCAGGACACTACTAATATACGTTTGTTTTTCGAATCTGAGCTTTGGATCAAAAGTAACACGTTCTGGTTGAATTGAGTTTTTCTGCAAATTCTAAGATATACTTGGGTGTAACTCCCCAGGGAAACATCAGATCACAAAATGGGTTGGTTTTTTAGCATTCCCGACTCAGGACACTACTAATATACATTTGTTTTTCGGATCTGAGCTTTGGTTCAAAACTAACACGTTCTGGTTCAATTGAGATTTTCTGCAAATTCTAAGATATACTTGGGTGTAACTCCCCAGGGAAACATCAGATCACAAAATGGGTTGGTTTTTTAGCATTCCCGACTCAGGACACTACTAATATACGTTTGTTTTTCGGATCTGAGCTTTGGTTCAAAACTAACACGTTCTGGTTCAATTGAGTTTTTCTGCAAATTCTAAGATATACTTGGGTGTAACTCCCCAGGGAAACATCAGATCACAAAATGGGTTGGTTTTTTAGCATTCCCGACTCAGGACACTACTAATATACATTTGTTTTTCGGATCTGAGCTTTGGTTCAAAACTAACACGTTCTGGTTCAATTGAGATTTTCTGCAAATTCTAAGATATACTTGGGTGTAACTCCCCAGGGAAACATCAGATCACAAAATGGGTTGGTTTTTTAGCATTCCCGACTCAGGACACTACTAATATACGTTTGTTTTTCGGATCTGAGCTTTGGTTCAAAACTAACACGTTCTGGTTCAATTGAGATTTTCTGCAAATTCTAAGATATACTTGGGTGTAACTCCCCAGGGAAACATCAGATCACAAAATGGGTTGGTTTTTTAGCATTCCCGACTCAGGACACTACCAATATACGTTTGTTTTTCGAATCTGAGCTTTGGATCAAAAGTATTACGTTCTGGTTGAATTGAGTTTTTCTGCAAATTCTAAGATATACTTGGGTGTAACTCCACAGGGAAACATCAGATCACAAAATGGGTTGGTTTTTTAGCATTCCCGACTCAGGACACTACTAATATACGTTTGTTTTTCGAATCTGAGCTTTGGATCAAAAGTAACACGTTCTGGTTGAATTGAGTTTTTCTGCAAATTCTAAGATATACTTGGGTGTAACTCCCCAGGGAAACATCAGATCACAAAATGGGTTGGTTTTTTAGGATTCCCGACTCAGGACACTACTAATAATATACGTTTGTTTTTCGGATCTGACCTTTGGTTCAAAAGTTACACGTTCTGGTTCAATTGAGTTTTTCTGCAAATTCTAAGATATACTTGGGTGTAACTCCCCAGGGAAACATCAGATCACAAAATGGGTTGGTTTTTTAGCATTCCCGACTCAGGACACTACTAATATACGTTTGTTTTTCGGATCTGAGCTTTGGTTCAAAAGTTACACGTTCTGGTTCAATTGAGTTTTTCTGCAAATTCTAAGATATACTTGGGTGTAACTCCCCAGGGAAACATCAGATCACAAAATGGGTTGGTTTTTTAGCATTCCCGACTCAGGACACTACTAATATACGTTTGTTTTTCGAATCTGAGCTTTGGATCAAAAGTAACACGTTCTGGTTGAATTGAGTTTTTCTGCAAATTCTAAGATATACTTGGGTGTAACTCCCCAGGGAAACATCAGATCACAAAATGGGTTGGTTTTTTAGCATTCCCGACTCAGGACACTACTAATATACGTTTGTTTTTCGAATCTGAGCTTTGGATCAAAAGTAACACGTTCTGGTTGAATTGAGTTTTTCTGCAAATTCTAAGATATACTTGGGTGTAACTCCCCAGGGAAACATCAGATCACAAAATGGGTTGGTTTTTTAGCATTGCCGACTCAGGACACTACTAATATACATTTGTTTTTCGGATCTGAGCTTTGGTTCAAAACTAACACGTTCTGGTTCAATTGAGATTTTCTGCAAATTCTAAGATATACTTGGGTGTAACTCCCCAGGGAAACATCAGATCACAAAATGGGTTGGTTTTTTAGCATTCCCGACTCAGGACACTACTAATATACGTTTGTTTTTCGGATCTGAGCTTTGGTTCAAAACTAACACGTTCTGGTTCAATTGAGATTTTCTGCAAATTCTAAGATATACTTGGGTGTAACTCCCCAGGGAAACATCAGATCACAAAATGGGTTGGTTTTTTAGCATTCCCGACTCAGGACACTACTAATATACGTTTGTTTTTCGGATTTGAGCTTTGGTTCAAAACTAACACGTTCTGGTACAATTGAGATTTTCTGCAAATTCTAAGATATACTTGGGTGTAACTCCCCAGGGAAACATCAGATCACAAAATGGGTTGGTTTTTTAGCATTCCCGACTCAGGACACTACTAATATACGTTTGTTTTTCGAATCTGAGCTTTGGTTCAAAAGTTATTTGTTCTGGTTCAATTGAGTTTTTCTGCAAATTCTAAGATATACTTGGGTGTAACTCCCCAGGGAAACATCAGATCACAAAATGGGTTGGTTTTTTAGCATTCCCGACTCAAGACACTACTAATATACGTTTGTTTTTCGGATCTGAGCTTTGGTTCAAAACTAACACATTCTGGTTCAATTGAGATTTTCTGTAAATTCTAAGATATACTTGGGTGTAACTCCCCAGGGAAACATCAGATCACAAAATGGGTTGGTTTTTTAGCATTCCTGACTCAGGACACTACTAATATACGTTTGTTTTTCGGATCTGAGCTTTGGTTCAAAAGTTACACGTTCTGGTTGAATTGAGTTTTTCTGCAAATTCTAAGATATACTTGGTTGTAACTCCCCAGGGAAACATCAGATCACAAAATGGGTTGGTTTTTTAGCATTCCCGACTCAGGACACTACTAATATACGTTTGTTTTTCGGATTTGAGCTTTGGTTCAAAACTAACACGTTCTGGTACAATTGAGATTTTCTGCAAATTCTAAGATATACTTGGGTGTAACTCCCCAGGGAAACATCAGATCACAAAATGGGTTGGTTTTTTAGCATTCCCGACTCAGGACACTACTAATATACGTTTGTTTTTCGAATCTGAGCTTTGGTTCAAAAGTTATTTGTTCTGGTTCAATTGAGTTTTTCTGCAAATTCTAAGATATACTTGGGTGTAACTCCCCAGGGAAACATCAGATCACAAAATGGGTTGGTTTTTTAGCATTCCCGACTCAAGACACTACTAATATACGTTTGTTTTTCGGATCTGAGCTTTGGTTCAAAACTAACACGTTCTGGTTCAATTGAGATTTTCTGCAAATTCTAAGATATACTTGGGTGTAACTCCCCAGGGAAACATCAGATCACAAAATGGGTTGGTTTTTTAGCATTCCCGACTCAGGACACTACTAATATACGTTTGTTTTTCGGATCTGAGCTTTGGTTCAAAAGTTATTTGTTCTGGTTCAATTGAGTTTTTCTGCAAATTCTAAGATATACTTGGGTGTAACTCCCCAGGGAAACATCAGATCACAAAATGGGTTGGTTTTTTAGCATTCCCGACTCAGGACACTACTAATATACATTTGTTTTTCGGATCTGAGCTTTGGTTCAAAACTAACACGTTCTGGTTCAATTGAGTTTTTCTGCAAATTCTAAGATATACTTGGGTGTAACTCCCCAGGGAAACATCAGATCACAAAATGGGTTGGTTTTTTAGCATTCCCGACTCAGGACACTACTAATATACGTTTGTTTTTCGGATCTGAGCTTTGGTTCAAAAGTTATTTGTTCTGGTTCAATTGAGTTTTTCTGCAAATTCTAAGATATACTTGGGTGTAACTCCCCAGGGAAACATCAGATCACAAAATGGGTTGGTTTTTTAGCATTCCCGACTCAGGACACTACCAATATACGTTTGTTTTTCGGATCTGAGCTTTGGTTCAAAACTAACACGTTCTGGTTCAATTGAGTTTTTCTGCAAATTCTAAGATATACTTGGGTGTAACTCCCCAGGGAAACATCAGATCACAAAATGGGTTGGTTTTTTAGCATTCCCGACTCAGGACACTACTAATATACGTTTGTTTTTCGAATCTGAGCTTTGGTTCAAAAGTTACACGTTCTGGTTCAATTGAGTTTTTCTGCAAATTCTAAGATATACTTGGGTGTAACTCCCCAGGGAAACATCAGATCACAAAATGGGTTGGTTTTTTAGCATTCCCGACTCAGGACACTACTAATATACGTTTGTTTTTCGGATCTGAGCTTTGGTTCAAAACTAACACGTTCTGGTTCAATTGAGATTTTCTGCAAATTCTAAGATATACTTGGGTGTAACTCCCCAGGGAAACATCAGATCACAAAATGGGTTGGTTTTTTAGCATTCCCGACTCAGGACACTACTAATATACGTTTGTTTTTCGAATCTGAGCTTTGGTTCAAAAGTTATTTGTTCTGGTTGAATTGAGTTTTTCTGCAAATTCTAAGATATACTTGGGTGTAACTCCCCAGGGAAACATCAGATCACAAAATGGGTTGGTTTTTTAGCATTCCCGACTCAGGACACTACTAATATACGTTTGTTTTTCGGATCTGAGCTTTGGTTCAAAAGTTATTTGTTCTGGTTCAATTGAGTTTTTCTGCAAATTCTAAGATATACTTGGGTGTAACTCCCCAGGGAAACATCAGATCACAAAATGGGTTGGTTTTTTAGCATTCCCGACTCAGGACACTACCAATATACGTTTGTTTTTCGGATCTGAGCTTTGGTTCAAAACTAACACGTTCTGGTTCAATTGAGTTTTTCTGCAAATTCTAAGATATACTTGGGTGTAACTCCCCAGGGAAACATCAGATCACAAAATGGGTTGGTTTTTTAGCATTCCCGACTCAGGACACTACTAATATACGTTTGTTTTTCGAATCTGAGCTTTGGTTCAAAAGTTACACGTTCTGGTTCAATTGAGTTTTTCTGCAAATTCTAAGATATACTTGGGTGTAACTCCCCAGGGAAACATCAGATCACAAAATGGGTTGGTTTTTTAGCATTCCCGACTCAGGACACTACTAATATACGTTTGTTTTTCGGATCTGAGCTTTGGTTCAAAACTAACACGTTCTGGTTCAATTGAGATTTTCTGCAAATTCTAAGATATACTTGGGTGTAACTCCCCAGGGAAACATCAGATCACAAAATCGGTTGGTTTTTTAGCATTCCCGACTCAGGACACTACTAATATACGTTTGTTTTTCGAATCTGAGCTTTGGTTCAAAAGTTATTTGTTCTGGTTGAATTGAGTTTTTCTGCAAATTCTAAGATATACTTGGGTGTAACTCCCCAGGGAAACATCAGATCACAAAATGGGTTGGTTTTTTAGCATTCCCGACTCAGGACACTACTAATATACGTTTGTTTTTCGAATCTGAGCTTTGGTTCAGAAGTTACACATTCTGGTTCAATTGAGATTTTCTGCAAATTCTAACATATACTTGGGTGTAACTCCCCAGGGAAACATCAGATCACAAAATGGGTTGGTTTTTTAGCATTCCCGACTCAGGACACTACTAATATACGTTTGTTTTTCGAATCTGAGCTTTGGTTCAAAAGTTATTTGTTCTGGTTGAATTGAGTTTTTCTGCAAATTCTAAGATATACTTTGGTGTAACTCCCCAGGGAAACATCAGATCACAAAATGGGTTGGTTTTTTAGCATTCCCGACTCAGGACACTACTAATATACGTTTGTTTTTCGAATCTGAGCTTTGGTTCAAAACTAACACGTTCTGGTTGAAATGAGTTTTTCTGCAAATTCTAAGATATACTTGGGTGTAACTCCCCAGGGAAACATCAGATCACAAAATGGGTTGGTTTTTTAGCATTCCCGACTCAGGACACTACTAATATACGTTGGTTTTTGGAATCTGAGCTTTGGATCAAAAGTAACACGTTCTGGTTGAATTGAGTTTTTCTGCAAATTCTAAGATATACTTGGGTGTAACTCCCCAGGGAAACATCAGATCACAAAATGGGTTGGTTTTTTAGCATTCCCGACTCAGGACACTACTAATATACGTTTGTTTTTCGAATCTGAGCTTTGGATCAAAAGTAACACGTTCTGGTTGAATTGAGTTTTTCTGCAAATTCTAAGATATACTTGGGTGTAACTCCCCAGGGAAACATCAGATCACAAAATGGGTTGGTTTTTTAGCATTCCCGACTCAGGACACTACTAATATACGTTTTTTTTTCGGATCTGAGCTTTGGTTCAAAACTAACACGTTCTGGTTCAATTGAGTTTTTCTGCAAATTCTAAGATATACTTGGGTGTAACTCCCCAGGGAAACATCAGATCACAAAATGGGTTGGTTTTTTAGCATTCCCGACTCAGGACACTACTAATATACGTTTGTTTTTCGAATCTGAGCTTTGGATCAAAAGTAACACGTTCTGGTTGAATTGAGTTTTTCTGCAAATTCTAAGATATACTTGGGTGTAACTCCCCAGGGAAACATCAGATCACAAAATGGGTTGGTTTTTTAGCATTCCCGACTCAGGACACTACTAATATACGTTTGTTTTTCGAAACTGAGCTTTGGATCAAAAGTAACACGTTCTGGTTGAATTGAGTTTTTCTGCAAATTCTAAGATATACTTGGGTGTAACTCCCCAGGGAAACATCAGATCACAAAATGGGTTGGTTTTTTAGCATTCCCGACTCAGGACACTACTAATATACGTTTGTTTTTCGAATCTGAGCTTTGGATCAAAAGTAACACGTTCTGGTTGAATTGGGTTTTTCTGCAAATTCTAAGATATACTTGGGTGTAACTACCCAGGGAAACATCAGATCACAAAATGGGTTGGTTTTTTAGCATTCCCGACTCAGGACACTACTAATATACGTTTTTTTTTTGGATCTGAGCTTTGGTTCAAAACTAACACGTTCTGGTTCAATTGAGTTTTTCTGCAAATTCTAAGATATACTTGGGTGTAACTCCCCAGGGAAACATCAGATCACAAAATGGGTTGGTTTTTTAGCATTCCCGACTCAGGACACTACTAATATACGTTTTTTTTTCGGATCTGAGCTTTGGTTCAAAACTAACACGTTCTGGTTCAATTGAGTTTTTCTGCAAATTCTAAGATATACTTGGGTGTAACTCCCCAGGGAAACATCAGATCACAAAATGGGTTGGTTTTTTAGCATTCCCGACTCAGGACACTACTAATATACGTTTGTTTTTCGAATCTGAGCTTTGGATCAAAAGTAACACGTTCTGGTTGAATTGAGTTTTTCTGCAAATTCTAAGATATACTTGGGTGTAACTCCCCAGGGAAACATCAGATCACAAAATGGGTTGGTTTTTTAGCATTCCCGACTCAGGACACTACTAATATACGTTTGTTTTTCGAAACTGAGCTTTGGATCAAAAGTAACACGTTCTGGTTGAATTGAGTTTTTCTGCAAATTCTAAGATATACTTGGGTGTAACTCCCCAGGGAAACATCAGATCACAAAATTGGTTGGTTTTTTAGCATTCCCGACTCAGGACATTACTAATATACGTTTGTTTTTCGAATCTGAGTTTTGGATCAAAAGTAACACGTTCTGGTTGAATTGAGTTTTTCTGCAAATTCTAAGATATACTTTGGTGTAACTCCCCAGGGAAACATCAGATCACAAAATGGGTTGGTTTTTTAGCATTCCCGACTCAGGACACTACTAATATATGTTTGTTTTTCGAATCTGAGCTTTGGATCAAAAGTAACACGTTCTGGTTGAATTGAGTTTTTCTGCAAATTCTAAGATATACTTGGGTGTAACTCCCCAGGGAAACATCAGATCACAAAATGGGTTGGTTTTTTAGCATTCCCGACTCAGGACACTACTAATATACGTTTGTTTTTCGAATCTGAGCTTTGGATCAAAAGTAACACGTTCTGGTTGAATTGAGTTTTTCTGCAAATTCTAAGATATACTTGGGTGTAACTCCCCAGGGAAACATCAGATCACAAAATGGGTTGGTTTTTTAGCATTCCCGACTCAGGACACTACTAATATACGTTTGTTTTTCGAAACTGAGCTTTGGATCAAAAGTAACACGTTCTGGTTGAATTGAGTTTTTCTGCAAATTCTAAGATATACTTGGGTGTAACTCCCCAGGGAAACATCAGATCACAAAATGGGTTGGTTTTTTAGCATTCCCGACTCAGGACACTACTAATATACGTTTGTTTTTCGGATCTGAGCTTTGGTTCAAAACTAACACGTTCTGGTTCAATTGAGATTTTCTGCAAATTCTAAGATATACTTGGGTGTAACTCCCCAGGGAAACATCAGATCACAAAATGGGTTGGTTTTTTAGCATTCCCGACTCAGGACACTACTAATATACGTTTGTTTTTCGAATCTGAGCTTTGGTTCAAAAGTTATTTGTTCTGGTTGAATTGAGTTTTTCTGCAAATTCTAAGATATACTTGGGTGTAACTCCCCAGGGAAACATCAGATCACAAAATGGGTTGGTTTTTTAGCATTCCCGACTCAGGACACTACTAATATACGTTTGTTTTTCGAATCTGAGCTTTGGTTCAAAAGTTACACATTCTGGTTCAATTGAGATTTTCTGCAAATTCTAACATATACTTGGGTGTAACTCCCCAGGGAAACATCAGATCACAAAATGGGTTGGTTTTTTAGCATTCCCGACTCAGGACACTACTAATATACGTTTGTTTTTCGAATCTGAGCTTTGGTTCAAAAGTTATTTGTTCTGGTTGAATTGAGTTTTTCTGCAAATTCTAAGATATACTTTGGTGTAACTCCCCAGGGAAACATCAGATCACAAAATGGGTTGGTTTTTTAGCATTCCCGACTCAGGACACTACTAATATACGTTTGTTTTTCGAATCTGAGCTTTGGTTCAAAACTAACACGTTCTGGTTGAAATGAGTTTTTCTGCAAATTCTAAGATATACTTGGGTGTAACTCCCCAGGGAAACATCAGATCACAAAATGGGTTGGTTTTTTAGCATTCCCGACTCAGGACACTACTAATATACGTTGGTTTTTGGAATCTGAGCTTTGGATCAAAAGTAACACGTTCTGGTTGAATTGAGTTTTTCTGCAAATTCTAAGATATACTTTGGTGTAACTCCCCAGGGAAACATCAGATCACAAAATGGGTTGGTTTTTTAGCATTCCCGACTCAGGACACTACTAATATACGTTTGTTTTTCGAATCTGAGCTTTGGATCAAAAGTAACACGTTCTGGTTGAATTGAGTTTTTCTGCAAATTCTAAGATATACTTGGGTGTAACTCCCCAGGGAAACATCAGATCACAAAATGGGTTGGTTTTTTAGCATTCCCGACTCAGGACACTACTAATATATGTTTGTTTTTCGGATCTGAGCTTTGGTTCCAAACTAACATGTTCTGGTTCAAATGAGATTTTCTGCAAATTCTAAGATATACTTGGGTGTAACTCCCCAGGGAAACATCAGATCACAAAATGGGTTGGTTTTTTAGCATTCCCGACTCAGGACACTACTAATATACGTTTGTTTTTCGAATCTGAGCTTTGGATCAAAAGTAACACGTTCTGGTTGAATTGAGTTTTTCTGCAAATTCTAAGATATACTTGGGTGTAACTCCCCAGGGAAACATCAGATCACAAAATGGGTTGGTTTTTTAGCATTCCCGACTCAGGACACTACTAATATACGTTTGTTTTTCGAAACTGAGCTTTGGATCAAAAGTAACACGTTCTGGTTGAATTGAGTTTTTCTGCAAATTCTAAGATATACTTGGGTGTAACTCCCCAGGGAAACATCAGATCACAAAATTGGTTGGTTTTTTAGCATTCCCGACTCAGGACATTACTAATATACGTTTGTTTTTCGAATCTGAGTTTTGGATCAAAAGTAACACGTTCTGGTTGAATTGAGTTTTTCTGCAAATTCTAAGATATACTTTGGTGTAACTCCCCAGGGAAACATCAGATCACAAAATGGGTTGGTTTTTTAGCATTCCCGACTCAGGACACTACTAATATATGTTTGTTTTTCGAATCTGAGCTTTGGATCAAAAGTAACACGTTCTGGTTGAATTGAGTTTTTCTGCAAATTCTAAGATATACTTGGGTGTAACTCCCCAGGGAAACATCAGATCACAAAATGGGTTGGTTTTTTAGCATTCCCGACTCAGGACACTACTAATATACGTTTGTTTTTCGAATCTGAGCTTTGGATCAAAAGTAACACGTTCTGGTTGAATTGAGTTTTTCTGCAAATTCTAAGATATACTTGGGTGTAACTCCCCAGGGAAACATCAGATCACAAAATGGGTTGGTTTTTTAGCATTCCCGACTCAGGACACTACTAATATACGTTTGTTTTTCGAAACTGAGCTTTGGATCAAAAGTAACACGTTCTGGTTGAATTGAGTTTTTCTGCAAATTCTAAGATATACTTGGGTGTAACTCCCCAGGGAAACATCAGATCACAAAATGGGTTGGTTTTTTAGCATTCCCGACTCAGGACACTACTAATATACGTTTGTTTTTCGGATCTGAGCTTTGGTTCAAAACTAACACGTTCTGGTTCAATTGAGATTTTCTGCAAATTCTAAGATATACTTGGGTGTAACTCCCCAGGGAAACATCAGATCACAAAATGGGTTGGTTTTTTAGCATTCCCGACTCAGGACACTACTAATATACGTTTGTTTTTCGAATCTGAGCTTTGGTTCAAAAGTTATTTGTTCTGGTTGAATTGAGTTTTTCTGCAAATTCTAAGATATACTTGGGTGTAACTCCCCAGGGAAACATCAGATCACAAAATGGGTTGGTTTTTTAGCATTCCCGACTCAGGACACTACTAATATACGTTGGTTTTTGGAATCTGAGCTTTGGATCAAAAGTAACACGTTCTGGTTGAATTGAGTTTTTCTGCATATTCTAAGATATACTTTGGTGTAACTCCCCAGGGAAACATCAGATCACAAAATGGGTTGGTTTTTTAGCATTCCCGACTCAGGACACTACTAATATACGTTTGTTTTTCGGATCTGAGCTTTGGTTCAAAACTAACACGTTCTGGTTCAATTGAGATTTTCTGCAAATTCTAAGATATACTTGGGTGTAACTCCCCAGGGAAACATCAGATCACAAAATGGGTTGGTTTTTTAGCATTCCCGACTCAGGACACTACTAATATACGTTTGTTTTTCGAATCTGAGCTTTGGTTCAAAAGTTATTTGTTCTGGTTGAATTGAGTTTTTCTGCAAATTCTAAGATATACTTGGGTGTAACTCCCCAGGGAAACATCAGATCACAAAATGGGTTGGTTTTTTAGCATTCCCGACTCAGGACACTACTAATATACGTTGGTTTTTGGAATCTGAGCTTTGGATCAAAAGTAACACGTTCTGGTTGAATTTAGTTTTTCTGCAAATTCTAAGATATACTTTGGTGTAACTCCCCAGGGAAACATCAGATCACAAAATGGGTTGGTTTTTTAGCATTCCCGACTCAGGACACTACTAATATACGTTTGTTTTTCGAATCTGAGCTTTGGATCAAAAGTAACACGTTCTGGTTGAATTGAGTTTTTCTGCAAATTCTAAGATATACTTGGGTGTAACTCCCCAGGGAAACATCAGATCACAAAATGGGTTGGTTTTTTAGCATTCCCGACTCAGGACACTACTAATATATGTTTGTTTTTCGAATCTGAGCTTTGGATCAAAAGTAACACGTTCTGGTTGAATTGAGTTTTTCTGCAAATTCTAAGATATACTTGGGTGTAACTCCCCAGGGAAACATCAGATCACAAAATGGGTTGGTTTTTTAGCATTCCCGACTCAGGACACTACTAATATACGTTTGTTTTTCGAATCTGAGCTTTGGATCAAAAGTAACACGTTCTGGTTGAATTGAGTTTTTCTGCAAATTCTAAGATATACTTGGGTGTAACTCCCCAGGGAAACATCAGATCACAAAATGGGTTGGTTTTTTAGCATTCCCGACTCAGGACACTACTAATATACGTTTGTTTTTCGAAACTGAGCTTTGGATCAAAAGTAACACGTTCTGGTTGAATTGAGTTTTTCTGCAAATTCTAAGATATACTTGGGTGTAACTCCCCAGGGAAACATCAGATCACAAAATGGGTTGGTTTTTTAGCATTCCCGACTCAGGACACTACTAATATACGTTTGTTTTTCGGATCTGAGCTTTGGTTCAAAACTAACACGTTCTGGTTCAATTGAGATTTTCTGCAAATTCTAAGATATACTTGGGTGTAACTCCCCAGGGAAACATCAGATCACAAAATGGGTTGGTTTTTTAGCATTCCCGACTCAGGACACTACTAATATACGTTTGTTTTTCGAATCTGAGCTTTGGTTCAAAAGTTATTTGTTCTGGTTGAATTGAGTTTTTCTGCAAATTCTAAGATATACTTGGGTGTAACTCCCCAGGGAAACATCAGATCACAAAATGGGTTGGTTTTTTAGCATTCCCGACTCAGGACACTACTAATATACGTTGGTTTTTGGAATCTGAGCTTTGGATCAAAAGTAACACGTTCTGGTTGAATTGAGTTTTTCTGCAAATTCTAAGATATACTTTGGTGTAACTCCCCAGGGAAACATCAGATCACAAAATGGGTTGGTTTTTTAGCATTCCCGACTCAGGACACTACTAATATACGTTTGTTTTTCGGATCTGAGCTTTGGTTCAAAACTAACACGTTCTGGTTCAATTGAGATTTTCTGCAAATTCTAAGATATACTTGGGTGTAACTCCCCAGGGAAACATCAGATCACAAAATGGGTTGGTTTTTTAGCATTCCCGACTCAGGACACTACTAATATACGTTTGTTTTTCGAATCTGAGCTTTGGTTCAAAAGTTATTTGTTCTGGTTGAATTGAGTTTTTCTGCAAATTCTAAGATATACTTGGGTGTAACTCCCCAGGGAAACATCAGATCACAAAATGGGTTGGTTTTTTAGCATTCCCGACTCAGGACACTACTAATATACGTTGGTTTTTGGAATCTGAGCTTTGGATCAAAAGTAACACGTTCTGGTTGAATTGAGTTTTTCTGCAAATTCTAAGATATACTTTGGTGTAACTCCCCAGGGAAACATCAGATCACAAAATGGGTTGGTTTTTTAGCATTCCCGACTCAGGACACTACTAATATACGTTTGTTTTTCGAATCTGAGCTTTGGATCAAAAGTAACACGTTCTGGTTGAATTGAGTTTTTCTGCAAATTCTAAGATATACTTGGGTGTAACTCCCCAGGGAAACATCAGATCACAAAATGGGTTGGTTTTTTAGCATTCCCGACTCAGGACACTACTAATATATGTTTGTTTTTCGGATCTGAGCTTTGGTTCCAAACTAACATGTTCTGGTTCAAATGAGATTTTCTGCAAATTCTAAGATATACTTGGGTGTAACTCCCCAGGGAAACATCAGATCACAAAATGGGTTGGTTTTTTAGCATTCCCGACTCAGGACACTACTAATATACGTTTGTTTTTCGAATCTGAGCTTTGGATCAAAAGTAACACGTTCTGGTTGAATTGAGTTTTTCTGCAAATTCTAAGATATACTTGGGTGTAACTCCCCAGGGAAACATCAGATCACAAAATGGGTTGGTTTTTTAGCATTCCCGACTCAGGACACTACTAATATACGTTTGTTTTTCGAAACTGAGCTTTGGATCAAAAGTAACACGTTCTGGTTGAATTGAGTTTTTCTGCAAATTCTAAGATATACTTGGGTGTAACTCCCCAGGGAAACATCAGATCACAAAATTGGTTGGTTTTTTAGCATTCCCGACTCAGGACATTACTAATATACGTTTGTTTTTCGAATCTGAGTTTTGGATCAAAAGTAACACGTTCTGGTTGAATTGAGTTTTTCTGCAAATTCTAAGATATACTTTGGTGTAACTCCCCAGGGAAACATCAGATCACAAAATGGGTTGGTTTTTTAGCATTCCCGACTCAGGACACTACTAATATATGTTTGTTTTTCGAATCTGAGCTTTGGATCAAAAGTAACACGTTCTGGTTGAATTGAGTTTTTCTGCAAATTCTAAGATATACTTGGGTGTAACTCCCCAGGGAAACATCAGATCACAAAATGGGTTGGTTTTTTAGCATTCCCGACTCAGGACACTACTAATATACGTTTGTTTTTCGAATCTGAGCTTTGGATCAAAAGTAACACGTTCTGGTTGAATTGAGTTTTTCTGCAAATTCTAAGATATACTTGGGTGTAACTCCCCAGGGAAACATCAGATCACAAAATGGGTTGGTTTTTTAGCATTCCCGACTCAGGACACTACTAATATACGTTTGTTTTTCGAAACTGAGCTTTGGATCAAAAGTAACACGTTCTGGTTGAATTGAGTTTTTCTGCAAATTCTAAGATATACTTGGGTGTAACTCCCCAGGGAAACATCAGATCACAAAATGGGTTGGTTTTTTAGCATTCCCGACTCAGGACACTACTAATATACGTTTGTTTTTCGGATCTGAGCTTTGGTTCAAAACTAACACGTTCTGGTTCAATTGAGATTTTCTGCAAATTCTAAGATATACTTGGGTGTAACTCCCCAGGGAAACATCAGATCACAAAATGGGTTGGTTTTTTAGCATTCCCGACTCAGGACACTACTAATATACGTTTGTTTTTCGAATCTGAGCTTTGGTTCAAAAGTTATTTGTTCTGGTTGAATTGAGTTTTTCTGCAAATTCTAAGATATACTTGGGTGTAACTCCCCAGGGAAACATCAGATCACAAAATGGGTTGGTTTTTTAGCATTCCCGACTCAGGACACTACTAATATACGTTTGTTTTTCGAATCTGAGCTTTGGTTCAAAAGTTACACATTCTGGTTCAATTGAGATTTTCTGCAAATTCTAACATATACTTGGGTGTAACTCCCCAGGGAAACATCAGATCACAAAATGGGTTGGTTTTTTAGCATTCCCGACTCAGGACACTACTAATATACGTTTGTTTTTCGAATCTGAGCTTTGGTTCAAAAGTTATTTGTTCTGGTTGAATTGAGTTTTTCTGCAAATTCTAAGATATACTTTGGTGTAACTCCCCAGGGAAACATCAGATCACAAAATGGGTTGGTTTTTTAGCATTCCCGACTCAGGACACTACTAATATACGTTTGTTTTTCGAATCTGAGCTTTGGTTCAAAACTAACACGTTCTGGTTGAAATGAGTTTTTCTGCAAATTCTAAGATATACTTGGGTGTAACTCCCCAGGGAAACATCAGATCACAAAATGGGTTGGTTTTTTAGCATTGCCGACTCAGGACACTACTAATATACGTTGGTTTTTGGAATCTGAGCTTTGGATCAAAAGTAACACGTTCTGGTTGAATTGAGTTTTTCTGCAAATTCTAAGATATACTTTGGTGTAACTCCCCAGGGAAACATCAGATCACAAAATGGGTTGGTTTTTTAGCATTCCCGACTCAGGACACTACTAATATACGTTTGTTTTTCGAATCTGAGCTTTGGATCAAAAGTAACACGTTCTGGTTGAATTGAGTTTTTCTGCAAATTCTAAGATATACTTGGGTGTAACTCCCCAGGGAAACATCAGATCACAAAATGGGTTGGTTTTTTAGCATTCCCGACTCAGGACACTACTAATATATGTTTGTTTTTCGGATCTGAGCTTTGGTTCCAAACTAACATGTTCTGGTTCAAATGAGATTTTCTGCAAATTCTAAGATATACTTGGGTGTAACTCCCCAGGGAAACATCAGATCACAAAATGGGTTGGTTTTTTAGCATTCCCGACTCAGGACACTACTAATATACGGTTGTTTTTCGAATCTGAGCTTTGGATCAAAAGTAACACGTTCTGGTTGAATTGAGTTTTTCTGCAAATTCTAAGATATACTTGGGTGTAACTCCCCAGGGAAACATCAGATCACAAAATGGGTTGGTTTTTTAGCATTCCCGACTCAGGACACTACTAATATACGGTTGTTTTTCGAATCTGAGCTTTGGATCAAAAGTAACACGTTCTGGTTGAATTGAGTTTTTCTGCAAATTCTAAGATATACTTGGGTGTAACTCCCCAGGGAAACATCAGATCACAAAATGGGTTGGTTTTTTAGCATTCCCGACTCAGGACACTACTAATATACGTTTGTTTTTCGAAACTGAGCTTTGGATCAAAAGTAACACTTTCTGGTTGAATTGAGTTTTTCTGCAAATTCTAAGATATACTTGGGTGTAACTCCCCAGGGAAACATCAGATCACAAAATGGGTTGGTTTTTTAGCATTCCCGACTCAGGACACTACTAATATACGGTTGTTTTTCGAATCTGAGCTTTGGATCAAAAGTAACACGTTCTGGTTGAATTGAGTTTTTCTGCAAATTCTAAGATATACTTGGGTGTAACTCCCCAGGGAAACATCAGATCACAAAATGGGTTGGTTTTTTAGCATTCCCGACTCAGGACACTACTAATATACGGTTGTTTTTCGAATCTGAGCTTTGGATCAAAAGTAACACGTTCTGGTTGAATTGAGTTTTTCTGCAAATTCTAAGATATACTTGGGTGTAACTCCCCAGGGAAACATCAGATCACAAAATGGGTTGGTTTTTTAGCATTCCCGACTCAGGACACTACTAATATACGTTTGTTTTTCGGATCTGAGCTTTGGTTCAAAAGTTATTTGTTCTGGTTGAATTGAGTTTTTCTGCAAATTCTAAGATATACTTTGGTGTAACTCCCCAGGGAAACATCAGATCACAAAATGGGTTGGTTTTTTAGCATTCCCGATTCAGGACACTACTAATATACGTTTGTTTTTCGAATCTGAGCTTTGGATCAAAAGTAACACGTTCTGGTTGAATTGAGTTTTTCTGCAAATTCTAAGATATACTTTGGTGTAACTCCCCAGGGAAACATCAGATCACAAAATGGGTTGGTTTTTTAGCATTCCCGAGTCAGGACACTACTAATATACCTTTGTTTTTCGAATCTGAGCTTTGGATCAAAAGTAACACGTTCTGGTTGAATTGAGTTTTTCTGCAAATTCTAAGATATACTTGGGTGTAACTCCCCAGGGAAACATCAGATCACAAAATGGGTTGGTTTTTTAGCATTCCCGACTCAGGACACTACTAATATACGTTTGTTTTTCGAATCTGAGCTTTGGATCAAAAGTAACACGTTCTGGTTGAATTGAGTTTTTCTGCAAATTCTAAGATATACTTGGGTGTAACTCCCCAGGGAAACATCAGATCACAAAATGGGTTGGTTTTTTAGCATTCCCGACTCAGGACACTACTAATATACGTTTGTTTTTCGGATCTGAGCTTTGGATCAAAAGTAACACGTTCTGGTTGAATTGAGTTTTTCTGCAAATTCTAAGATATACTTGGGTGTAACTCCCCAGGGAAACATCAGATCACAAAATGGGTTGGTTTTTTAGCATTCCCGACTCAGGACACTACTAACATACCTTTGTTTTTCGAATCTGAGTTTTGGATCAAAAGTAACACGTTCTGGTTGAAATGAGTTTTTCTGCAAATTCTAAGATATACTTGGGTGTAACTCCCCAGGGAAACATCAGATCACAAAATGGGTTGGTTTTTTAGCATTCCCGACTCAGGACACTACTAATATACGGTTGTTTTTCGAATCTGAGCTTTGGTTCAAAAGTAACACGTTCTGGTTGAATTGAGTTTTTCTGCAAATTCTAAGATATACTTGGGTGTAACTCCCCAGGGAAACATCAGATCACAAAATGGGTTGGTTTTTTAGCATTCCCGACTCAGGACACTACTAATATACGTTTGTTTTTCGAATCTGAGCTTTGGATCAAAAGTAACACGTTCTGGTTGAATTGAGTTTTTCTGCAAATTCTAAGATATACTTGGGTGTAACTCCCCAGGGAAACATCAGATCACAAAATGGGTTGGTTTTTTAGCATTCCCGACTCAGGACACTACTAATATACGTTTGTTTTTCGGATCTGAGCTTTGGTTCAAAAGTTACACATTCTGGTTCAATTGAGTTTTTCTGCAAATTCTAAGATATACTTTGGTGTAACTCCCCAGGGAAACATCAGATCACAAAATGGGTTGGTTTTTTAGCATTCCCGATTCAGGACACTACTAATATACGTTTGTTTTTCGAATCTGAGCTTTGGATCAAAAGTAACACGTTCTGGTTGAATTGAGTTTTTCTGCAAATTCTAAGATATACTTTGGTGTAACTCCCCAGGGAAACATCAGATCACAAAATGGGTTGGTTTTTTAGCATTCCCGACTCAGGACACTACTAATATACCTTTGTTTTTCGAATCTGAGCTTTGGATCAAAAGTAACACGTTCTGGTTGAATTGAGTTTTTCTGCAAATTCTAAGATATACTTGGGTGTAACTCCCCAGGGAAACATCAGATCACAAAATGGGTTGGTTTTTTAGCATTCCCGACTCAGGACACTACTAATATACGTTTGTTTTTCGAATCTGAGCTTTGGATCAAAAGTAACACGTTCTGGTTGAATTGAGTTTTTCTGCAAATTCTAAGATATACTTGGGTGTAACTCCCCAGGGAAACATCAGATCACAAAATGGGTTGGTTTTTTAGCATTCCCGACTCAGGACACTACTAATATACGTTTGTTTTTCGGATCTGAGCTTTGGATCAAAAGTAACACGTTCTGGTTGAATTGAGTTTTTCTGCAAATTCTAAGATATACTTGGGTGTAACTCCCCAGGGAAACATCAGATCACAAAATGGGTTGGTTTTTTAGCATTCCCGACTCAGGACACTACTAACATACCTTTGTTTTTCGAATCTGAGTTTTGGATCAAAAGTAACACGTTCTGGTTGAAATGAGTTTTTCTGCAAATTCTAAGATATACTTGGGTGTAACTCCCCAGGGAAACATCAGATCACAAAATGGGTTGGTTTTTTAGCATTCCCGACTCAGGACACTACTAATATACGGTTGTTTTTCGAATCTGAGCTTTGGTTCAAAAGTAACACGTTCTGGTTGAATTGAGTTTTTCTGCAAATTCTAAGATATACTTGGGTGTAACTCCCCAGGGAAACATCAGATCACAAAATGGGTTGGTTTTTTAGCATTCCCGACTCAGGACACTACTAATATACGTTTGTTTTTCGAATCTGAGCTTTGGATCAAAAGTAACACGTTCTGGTTGAATTGAGTTTTTCTGCAAATTCTAAGATATACTTGGGTGTAACTCCCCAGGGAAACATCAGATCACAAAATGGGTTGGTTTTTTAGCATTCCCGACTCAGGACACTACTAATATACGTTTGTTTTTCGGATCTGAGCTTTGGTTCAAAAGTTACACATTCTGGTTCAATTGAGTTTTTCTGCAAATTCTAAGATATACTTGGGTGTAACTCCCCAGGGAAACATCAGATCACAAAATGGGTTGGTTTTTTAGCATTCCCGACTCAGGACACTACTAATATACGTTTGTTTTTCGGATCTGAGCTTTGGTTCAAAACTAACACGTTCTGGTTCAATTGAGATTTTCTGCAAATTCTAAGATATACTTGGGTGTAACTCCCCAGGGAAACATCAGATCACAAAATGGGTTGGTTTTTTAGCATTCCCGACTCAGGACACTACTAATATACGTTTGTTTTTCGAATCTGAGCTTTGGTTCAAAAGTTATTTGTTCTGGTTGAATTGAGTTTTTCTGCAAATTCTAAGATATACTTGGGTGTAACTCCCCAGGGAAACATCAGATCACAAAATGGGTTGGTTTTTTAGCATTCCCGACTCAGGACACTACTAATATACGTTGGTTTTTGGAATCTGAGCTTTGGATCAAAAGTAACACGTTCTGGTTGAATTGAGTTTTTCTGCAAATTCTAAGATATACTTTGGTGTAACTCCCCAGGGAAACATCAGATCACAAAATGGGTTGGTTTTTTAGCATTCCCGACTCAGGACACTACTAATATACGTTTGTTTTTCGGATCTGAGCTTTGGTTCAAAACTAACACGTTCTGGTTCAATTGAGATTTTCTGCAAATTCTAAGATATACTTGGGTGTAACTCCCCAGGGAAACATCAGATCACAAAATGGGTTGGTTTTTTAGCATTCCCGACTCAGGACACTACTAATATACGTTTGTTTTTCGAAACTGAGCTTTGGATCAAAAGTAACACGTTCTGGTTGAATTGAGTTTTTCTGCAAATTCTAAGATATACTTGGGTGTAACTCCCCAGGGAAACATCAGATCACAAAATGGGTTGGTTTTTTAGCATTCCCGACTCAGGACACTACTAATATACGTTTGTTTTTCGGATCTGAGCTTTGGTTCAAAACTAACACGTTCTGGTTCAATTGAGATTTTCTGCAAATTCTAAGATATACTTGGGTGTAACTCCCCAGGGAAACATCAGATCACAAAATGGGTTGGTTTTTTAGCATTCCCGACTCAGGACACTACTAATATACGTTTGTTTTTCGAATCTGAGCTTTGGTTCAAAAGTTATTTGTTCTGGTTGAATTGAGTTTTTCTGCAAATTCTAAGATATACTTGGGTGTAACTCCCCAGGGAAACATCAGATCACAAAATGGGTTGGTTTTTTAGCATTCCCGACTCAGGACACTACTAATATATGTTTGTTTTTCGGATCTGAGCTTTGGTTCCAAACTAACATGTTCTGGTTCAAATGAGATTTTCTGCAAATTCTAAGATATACTTGGGTGTAACTCCCCAGGGAAACATCAGATCACAAAATGGGTTGGTTTTTTAGCATTCCCGACTCAGGACACTACTAATATACGTTTGTTTTTCGAATCTGAGCTTTGGATCAAAAGTAACACGTTCTGGTTGAATTGAGTTTTTCTGCAAATTCTAAGATATACTTGGGTGTAACTCCCCAGGGAAACATCAGATCACAAAATGGGTTGGTTTTTTAGCATTCCCGACTCAGGACACTACTAATATACGTTTGTTTTTCGAAACTGAGCTTTGGATAAAAAGTAACACGTTCTGGTTGAATTGAGTTTTTCTGCAAATTCTAAGATATACTTGGGTGTAACTCCCCAGGGAAACATCAGATCACAAAATTGGTTGGTTTTTTAGCATTCCCGACTCAGGACATTACTAATATACGTTTGTTTTTCGAATCTGAGTTTTGGATCAAAAGTAACACGTTCTGGTTGAATTGAGTTTTTCTGCAAATTCTAAGATATACTTTGGTGTAACTCCCCAGGGAAACATCAGATCACAAAATGGGTTGGTTTTTTAGCATTCCCGACTCAGGACACTACTAATATATGTTTGTTTTTCGAATCTGAGCTTTGGATCAAAAGTAACACGTTCTGGTTGAATTGAGTTTTTCTGCAAATTCTAAGATATACTTGGGTGTAACTCCCCAGGGAAACATCAGATCACAAAATGGGTTGGTTTTTTAGCATTCCCGACTCAGGACACTACTAATATACGTTTGTTTTTCGAATCTGAGCTTTGGATCAAAAGTAACACGTTCTGGTTGAATTGAGTTTTTCTGCAAATTCTAAGATATACTTGGGTGTAACTCCCCAGGGAAACATCAGATCACAAAATGGGTTGGTTTTTTAGCATTCCCGACTCAGGACACTACTAATATACGTTTGTTTTTCGAAACTGAGCTTTGGATCAAAAGTAACACGTTCTGGTTGAATTGAGTTTTTCTGCAAATTCTAAGATATACTTGGGTGTAACTCCCCAGGGAAACATCAGATCACAAAATGGGTTGGTTTTTTAGCATTCCCGACTCAGGACACTACTAATATACGTTTGTTTTTCGGATCTGAGCTTTGGTTCAAAACTAACACGTTCTGGTTCAATTGAGATTTTCTGCAAATTCTAAGATATACTTGGGTGTAACTCCCCAGGGAAACATCAGATCACAAAATGGGTTGGTTTTTTAGCATTCCCGACTCAGGACACTACTAATATACGTTTGTTTTTCGAATCTGAGCTTTGGTTCAAAAGTTATTTGTTCTGGTTGAATTGAGTTTTTCTGCAAATTCTAAGATATACTTGGGTGTAACTCCCCAGGGAAACATCAGATCACAAAATGGGTTGGTTTTTTAGCATTCCCGACTCAGGACACTACTAATATACGTTTGTTTTTCGAATCTGAGCTTTGGTTCAAAAGTTACACATTCTGGTTCAATTGAGATTTTCTGCAAATTCTAACATATACTTGGGTGTAACTCCCCAGGGAAACATCAGATCACAAAATGGGTTGGTTTTTTAGCATTCCCGACTCAGGACACTACTAATATACGTTTGTTTTTCGAATCTGAGCTTTGGTTCAAAAGTTATTTGTTCTGGTTGAATTGAGTTTTTCTGCAAATTCTAAGATATACTTTGGTGTAACTCCCCAGGGAAACATCAGATCACAAAATGGGTTGGTTTTTTAGCATTCCCGACTCAGGACACTACTAATATACGTTTGTTTTTCGAATCTGAGCTTTGGTTCAAAACTAACACGTTCTGGTTGAAATGAGTTTTTCTGCAAATTCTAAGATATACTTGGGTGTAACTCCCCAGGGAAACATCAGATCACAAAATGGGTTGGTTTTTTAGCATTCCCGACTCAGGACACTACTAATATACGTTTGTTTTTCGAATCTGAGCTTTGGATCAAAAGTAACACGTTCTGGTTGAATTGAGTTTTTCTGCAAATTCTAAGATATACTTGGGTGTAACTCCCCAGGGAAACATCAGATCACAAAATGGGTTGGTTTTTTAGCATTCCCGACTCAGGACACTACTAATATACGTTTGTTTTTCGAAACTGAGCTTTGGATCAAAAGTAACACGTTCTGGTTGAATTGAGTTTTTCTGCAAATTCTAAGATATACTTGGGTGTAACTCCCCAGGGAAACATCAGATCACAAAATGGGTTGGTTTTTTAGCATTCCCGACTCAGGACACTACTAATATACGTTTGTTTTTCGGATCTGAGCTTTGGTTCAAAACTAACACGTTCTGGTTCAATTGAGATTTTCTGCAAATTCTAAGATATACTTGGGTGTAACTCCCCAGGGAAACATCAGATCACAAAATGGGTTGGTTTTTTAGCATTCCCGACTCAGGACACTACTAATATACGTTTGTTTTTCGAATCTGAGCTTTGGTTCAAAAGTTATTTGTTCTGGTTGAATTGAGTTTTTCTGCAAATTCTAAGATATACTTGGGTGTAACTCCCCAGGGAAACATCAGATCACAAAATGGGTTGGTTTTTTAGCATTCCCGACTCAGGACACTACTAATATACGTTTGTTTTTCGAATCTGAGCTTTGGTTCAAAAGTTACACATTCTGGTTCAATTGAGATTTTCTGCAAATTCTAACATATACTTGGGTGTAACTCCCCAGGGAAACATCAGATCACAAAATGGGTTGGTTTTTTAGCATTCCCGACTCAGGACACTACTAATATACGTTTGTTTTTCGAATCTGAGCTTTGGTTCAAAAGTTATTTGTTCTGGTTGAATTGAGTTTTTCTGCAAATTCTAAGATATACTTTGGTGTAACTCCCCAGGGAAACATCAGATCACAAAATGGGTTGGTTTTTTAGCATTCCCGACTCAGGACACTACTAATATACGTTTGTTTTTCGAATCTGAGCTTTGGTTCAAAACTAACACGTTCTGGTTGAAATGAGTTTTTCTGCAAATTCTAAGATATACTTGGGTGTAACTCCCCAGGGAAACATCAGATCACAAAATGGGTTGGTTTTTTAGCATTGCCGACTCAGGACACTACTAATATACGTTGGTTTTTGGAATCTGAGCTTTGGATCAAAAGTAACACGTTCTGGTTGAATTGAGTTTTTATGCAAATTCTAAGATATACTTTGGTGTAACTCCCCAGGGAAACATCAGATCACAAAATGGGTTGGTTTTTTAGCATTCCCGACTCAGGACACTACTAATATACGTTTGTTTTTCGAATCTGAGCTTTGGATCAAAAGTAACACGTTCTGGTTGAATTGAGTTTTTCTGCAAATTCTAAGATATACTTGGGTGTAACTCCCCAGGGAAACATCAGATCACAAAATGGGTTGGTTTTTTAGCATTCCCGACTCAGGACACTACTAATATATGTTTGTTTTTCGGATCTGAGCTTTGGTTCCAAACTAACATGTTCTGGTTCAAATGAGATTTTCTGCAAATTCTAAGATATACTTGGGTGTAACTCCCCAGGGAAACATCAGATCACAAAATGGGTTGGTTTTTTAGCATTCCCGACTCAGGACACTACTAATATACGTTTGTTTTTCGAAACTGAGCTTTGGATCAAAAGTAACACTTTCTGGTTGAATTGAGTTTTTCTGCAAATTCTAAGATATACTTGGGTGTAACTCCCCAGGGAAACATCAGATCACAAAATGGGTTGGTTTTTTAGCATTCCCGACTCAGGACACTACTAATATACGTTTGTTTTTCGAATCTGAGCTTTGGATCAAAAGTAACACGTTCTGGTTGAATTGAGTTTTTCTGCAAATTCTAAGATATACTTGGGTGTAACTCCCCAGGGAAACATCAGATCACAAAATGGGTTGGTTTTTTAGCATTCCCGACTCAGGACACTACTAATATATGTTTGTTTTTCGGATCTGAGCTTTGGTTCCAAACTAACATGTTCTGGTTCAAATGAGATTTTCTGCAAATTCTAAGATATACTTGGGTGTAACTCCCCAGGGAAACATCAGATCACAAAATGGGTTGGTTTTTTAGCATTCCCGACTCAGGACACTACTAATATACGTTTGTTTTTCGAATCTGAGCTTTGGATCAAAAGTAACACGTTCTGGTTGAATTGAGTTTTTCTGCAAATTCTAAGATATACTTGGGTGTAACTCCCCAGGGAAACATCAGATCACAAAATGGGTTGGTTTTTTAGCATTCCCGACTCAGGACACTACTAATATACGTTTGTTTTTCGAAACTGAGCTTTGGATAAAAAGTAACACGTTCTGGTTGAATTGAGTTTTTCTGCAAATTCTAAGATATACTTGGGTGTAACTCCCCAGGGAAACATCAGATCACAAAATTGGTTGGTTTTTTAGCATTCCCGACTCAGGACATTACTAATATACGTTTGTTTTTCGAATCTGAGTTTTGGATCAAAAGTAACACGTTCTGGTTGAATTGAGTTTTTCTGCAAATTCTAAGATATACTTTGGTGTAACTCCCCAGGGAAACATCAGATCACAAAATGGGTTGGTTTTTTAGCATTCCCGACTCAGGACACTACTAATATATGTTTGTTTTTCGAATCTGAGCTTTGGATCAAAAGTAACACGTTCTGGTTGAATTGAGTTTTTCTGCAAATTCTAAGATATACTTGGGTGTAACTCCCCAGGGAAACATCAGATCACAAAATGGGTTGGTTTTTTAGCATTCCCGACTCAGGACACTACTAATATACGTTTGTTTTTCGAATCTGAGCTTTGGATCAAAAGTAACACGTTCTGGTTGAATTGAGATTTTCTGCAAATTCTAAGATATACTTGGGTGTAACTCCCCAGGGAAACATCAGATCACAAAATGGGTTGGTTTTTTAGCATTCCCGACTCAGGACACTACTAATATACGTTTGTTTTTCGAAACTGAGCTTTGGATCAAAAGTAACACGTTCTGGTTGAATTGAGTTTTTCTGCAAATTCTAAGATATACTTGGGTGTAACTCCCCAGGGAAACATCAGATCACAAAATGGGTTGGTTTTTTAGCATTCCCGACTCAGGACACTACTAATATACGTTTGTTTTTCGGATCTGAGCTTTGGTTCAAAACTAACACGTTCTGGTTCAATTGAGATTTTCTGCAAATTCTAAGATATACTTGGGTATAACTCCCCAGGGAAACATCAGATCACAAAATGGGTTGGTTTTTTAGCATTCCCGACTCAGGACACTACTAATATACGTTTGTTTTTCGAATCTGAGCTTTGGTTCAAAAGTTATTTGTTCTGGTTGAATTGAGTTTTTCTGCAAATTCTAAGATATACTTGGGTGTAACTCCCCAGGGAAACATCAGATCACAAAATGGGTTGGTTTTTTAGCATTCCCGACTCAGGACACTACTAATATACGTTTGTTTTTCGAATCTGAGCTTTGGTTCAAAAGTTACACATTCTGGTTCAATTGAGATTTTCTGCAAATTCTAACATATACTTGGGTGTAACTCCCCAGGGAAACATCAGATCACAAAATGGGTTGGTTTTTTAGCATTCCCGACTCAGGACACTACTAATATACGTTTGTTTTTCGAATCTGAGCTTTGGTTCAAAAGTTATTTGTTCTGGTTGAATTGAGTTTTTCTGCAAATTCTAAGATATACTTTGGTGTAACTCCCCAGGGAAACATCAGATCACAAAATGGGTTGGTTTTTTAGCATTCCCGACTCAGGACACTACTAATATACGTTTGTTTTTCGAATCTGAGCTTTGGTTCAAAACTAACACGTTCTGGTTGAAATGAGTTTTTCTGCAAATTCTAAGATATACTTGGGTGTAACTCCCCAGGGAAACATCAGATCACAAAATGGGTTGGTTTTTTAGCATTGCCGACTCAGGACACTACTAATATACGTTGGTTTTTGGAATCTGAGCTTTGGATCAAAAGTAACACGTTCTGGTTGAATTGAGTTTTTCTGCAAATTCTAAGATATACTTTGGTGTAACTCCCCAGGGAAACATCAGATCACAAAATGGGTTGGTTTTTTAGCATTCCCGACTCAGGACACTACTAATATACGTTTGTTTTTCGAATCTGAGCTTTGGATCAAAAGTAACACGTTCTGGTTGAATTGAGTTTTTCTGCAAATTCTAAGATATACTTGGGTGTAACTCCCCAGGGAAACATCAGATCACAAAATGGGTTGGTTTTTTAGCATTCCCGACTCAGGACACTACTAATATATGTTTGTTTTTCGGATCTGAGCTTTGGTTCCAAACTAACATGTTCTGGTTCAAATGAGATTTTCTGCAAATTCTAAGATATACTTGGGTGTAACTCCCCAGGGAAACATCAGATCACAAAATGGGTTGGTTTTTTAGCATTCCCGACTCAGGACACTACTAATATACGGTTGTTTTTCGAATCTGAGCTTTGGATCAAAAGTAACACGTTCTGGTTGAATTGAGTTTTTCTGCAAATTCTAAGATATACTTGGGTGTAACTCCCCAGGGAAACATCAGATCACAAAATGGGTTGGTTTTTTAGCATTCCCGACTCAGGACACTACTAATATACGGTTGTTTTTCGAATCTGAGCTTTGGATCAAAAGTAACACGTTCTGGTTGAATTGAGTTTTTCTGCAAATTCTAAGATATACTTGGGTGTAACTCCCCAGGGAAACATCAGATCACAAAATGGGTTGGTTTTTTAGCATTCCCGACTCAGGACACTACTAATATACGTTTGTTTTTCGGATCTGAGCTTTGGTTCCAAACTAACATGTTCTGGTTCAAATGAGATTTTCTGCAAATTCTAAGATATACTTGGGTGTAACTCCCCAGGGAAACATCAGATCACAAAATGGGTTGGTTTTTTAGCATTCCCGACTCAGGACACTACTAATATACGGTTGTTTTTCGAATCTGAGCTTTGGATCAAAAGTAACACGTTCTGGTTGAATTGAGTTTTTCTGCAAATTCTAAGATATACTTGGGTGTAACTCCCCAGGGAAACATCAGATCACAAAATGGGTTGGTTTTTTAGCATTCCCGACTCAGGACACTACTAATATACGGTTGTTTTTCGAATCTGAGCTTTGGATCAAAAGTAACACGTTCTGGTTGAATTGAGTTTTTCTGCAAATTCTAAGATATACTTGGGTGTAACTCCCCAGGGAAACATCAGATCACAAAATGGGTTGGTTTTTTAGCATTCCCGACTCAGGACACTACTAATATACGTTTGTTTTTCGGATCTGAGCTTTGGTTCAAAAGTTACACATTCTGGTTCAATTGAGTTTTTCTGCAAATTCTAAGATATACTTTGGTGTAACTCCCCAGGGAAACATCAGATCACAAAATGGGTTGGTTTTTTAGCATTCCCGATTCAGGACACTACTAATATACGTTTGTTTTTCGAATCTGAGCTTTGGATCAAAAGTAACACGTTCTGGTTGAATTGAGTTTTTCTGCAAATTCTAAGATATACTTGGGTGTAACTCCCCAGGGAAACATCAGATCACAAAATGGGTTGGTTTTTTAGCATTCCCGACTCAGGACACTACTAATATACCTTTGTTTTTCGAATCTGAGCTTTGGATCAAAAGTAACACGTTCTGGTTGAATTGAGTTTTTCTGCAAATTCTAAGATATACTTGGGTGTAACTCCCCAGGGAAACATCAGATCACAAAATGGGTTGGTTTTTTAGCATTCCCGACTCAGGACACTACTAATATACGTTTGTTTTTCGAATCTGAGCTTTGGATCAAAAGTAACACGTTCTGGTTGAATTGAGTTTTTCTGCAAATTCTAAGATATACTTGGGTGTAACTCCCCAGGGAAACATCAGATCACAAAATGGGTTGGTTTTTTAGCATTCCCGACTCAGGACACTACTAATATACGTTTGTTTTTCGGATCTGAGCTTTGGATCAAAAGTAACACGTTCTGGTTGAATTGAGTTTTTCTGCAAATTCTAAGATATACTTGGGTGTAACTCCCCAGGGAAACATCAGATCACAAAATGGGTTGGTTTTTTAGCATTCCCGACTCAGGACACTACTAACATACCTTTGTTTTTCGAATCTGAGTTTTGGATCAAAAGTAACACGTTCTGGTTGAAATGAGTTTTTCTGCAAATTCTAAGATATACTTGGGTGTAACTCCCCAGGGAAACATCAGATCACAAAATGGGTTGGTTTTTTAGCATTCCCGACTCAGGACACTACTAATATACGGTTGTTTTTCGAATCTGAGCTTTGGTTCAAAAGTAACACGTTCTGGTTGAATTTAGTTTTTCTGCAAATTCTAAGATATACTTGGGTGTAACTCCCCAGGGAAACATCAGATCACAAAATGGGTTGGTTTTTTAGCATTCCCGACTCAGGACACTACTAATATACGTTTGTTTTTCGAATCTGAGCTTTGGATCAAAAGTAACACGTTCTGGTTGAATTGAGTTTTTCTGCAAATTCTAAGATATACTTGGGTGTAACTCCCCAGGGAAACATCAGATCACAAAATGGGTTGGTTTTTTAGCATTCCCGACTCAGGACACTACTAATATACGTTTGTTTTTCGGATCTGAGCTTTGGTTCAAAAGTTACACATTCTGGTTCAATTGAGTTTTTCTGCAAATTCTAAGATATACTTTGGTGTAACTCCCCAGGGAAACATCAGATCACAAAATGGGTTGGTTTTTTAGCATTCCCGATTCAGGACACTACTAATATACGTTTGTTTTTCGAATCTGAGCTTTGGATCAAAAGTAACACGTTCTGGTTGAATTGAGTTTTTCTGCAAATTCTAAGATATACTTTGGTGTAACTCCCCAGGGAAACATCAGATCACAAAATGGGTTGGTTTTTTAGCATTCCCGACTCAGGACACTACTAATATACCTTTGTTTTTCGAATCTGAGCTTTGGATCAAAAGTAACACGTTCTGGTTGAATTGAGTTTTTCTGCAAATTCTAAGATATACTTGGGTGTAACTCCCCAGGGAAACATCAGATCACAAAATGGGTTGGTTTTTTAGCATTCCCGACTCAGGACACTACTAATATACGTTTGTTTTTCGAATCTGAGCTTTGGATCAAAAGTAACACGTTCTGGTTGAATTGAGTTTTTCTGCAAATTCTAAGATATACTTGGGTGTAACTCCCCAGGGAAACATCAGATCACAAAATGGGTTGGTTTTTTAGCATTCCCGACTCAGGACACTACTAATATACGTTTGTTTTTCGGATCTGAGCTTTGGATCAAAAGTAACACGTTCTGGTTGAATTGAGTTTTTCTGCAAATTCTAAGATATACTTGGGTGTAACTCCCCAGGGAAACATCAGATCACAAAATGGGTTGGTTTTTTAGCATTCCCGACTCAGGACACTACTAACATACCTTTGTTTTTCGAATCTGAGTTTTGGATCAAAAGTAACACGTTCTGGTTGAAATGAGTTTTTCTGCAAATTCTAAGATATACTTGGGTGTAACTCCCCAGGGAAACATCAGATCACAAAATGGGTTGGTTTTTTAGCATTCCCGACTCAGGACACTACTAATATACGGTTGTTTTTCGAATCTGAGCTTTGGTTCAAAAGTTCTGGTTGAATTGAGTTTTTCTGCAAATTCTAAGATATACTTGGGTGTAACTCCCCAGGGAAACATCAGATCACAAAATGGGTTGGTTTTTTAGCATTCCCGACTCAGGACACTACTAATATACGTTTGTTTTTCAAATCTGAGCTTTGGATCAAAAGTAACACGTTCTGGTTGAATTGAGTTTTTCTGCAAATTCTAAGATATACTTGGGTGTAACTCCCCAGGGAAACATCAGATCACAAAATGGGTTGGTTTTTTAGCATTCCCGACTCAGGACACTACTAATATACGTTTGTTTTTCGGATCTGAGCTTTGGTTCAAAAGTTACACATTCTGGTTGTGCGTTAGAATTGAGTTTTTCTGCAAATTCTAAGATATACTTTGGTGTAACTCCCCAGGGAAACATCAGATCACAAAATGGGTTGGTTTTTTAGCATTCCCGACTCAGGACACTACTAATATACGTTTGTTTTTCGAATCTGAGCTTTGGATCAAAAGTAACACGTTCTGGTTGAATTGAGTTTTTCTGCAAATTCTAAGATATACTTTGGTGTAACTCCCCAGGGAAACATCAGATCACAAAATGGGTTGGTTTTTTAGCATTCCCGACTCAGGACACTACTAATATACCTTTGTTTTTCGAATCTGAGCTTTGGATCAAAAGTAACACGTTCTGGTTGAATTGAGTTTTTCTGCAAATTCTAAGATATACTTGGGTGTAACTCCCCAGGGAAACATCAGATCACAAAATGGGTTGGTTTTTTAGCATTCCCGACTCAGGACACTACTAATATACGTTTGTTTTTCGAATCTGAGCTTTGGATCAAAAGTAACACGTTCTGGTTGAATTGAGTTTTTCTGCAAATTCTAAGATATACTTGGGTGTAACTCCCCAGGGAAACATCAGATCACAAAATGGGTTGGTTTTTTAGCATTCCCGACTCAGGACACTACTAATATACGTTTGTTTTTCGGATCTGAGCTTTGGATCAAAAGTAACACGTTCTGGTTGAATTGAGTTTTTCTGCAAATTCTAAGATATACTTGGGTGTAACTCCCCAGGGAAACATCAGATCACAAAATGGGTTGGTTTTTTAGCATTCCCGACTCAGGACACTACTAATATACGGTTGTTTTTCGAATCTGAGCTTTGGATCAAAAGTAACACGTTCTGGTTGAATTGAGTTTTTCTGCAAATTCTAAGATATACTTGGGTGTAACTCCCCAGGGAAACATCAGATCACAAAATGGGTTGGTTTTTTAGCATTCCCGACTCAGGACACTACTAATATACGTTTGTTTTTCGGATCTGAGCTTTGGTTCAAAACTAACACGTTCTGGTTCAATTGAGATTTTCTGCAAATTCTAAGATATACTTTGGTGTAACTCCCCAGGGAAACATCAGATCACAAAATGGAGTGGTTTTTTAGCATTCCCGATTCAGGACACTACTAATATACGTTTGTTTTTCGAATCTGAGTTTTGGATCAAAAGTAACACGTTCTGGTTGAATTGAGTTTTTCTACAAATTCTAAGATATACTTTGGTGTAACTCCCCAGGGAAACATCAGATCACAGAATGGGTTGGTTTTTTAGCATTCCCGACTCAGGACACTACTAATATACGTTTGTTTTTCGAATCTGAGCTTTGGATCAAAAGTAACACGTTCTGGTTGAATTGAGTTTTTCTGCAAATTCTAAGATATACTTGGGTGTAACTCCCCAGGGAAACATCAGATCACAAAATGCGTTGGTTTTTTAGCATTCCCGACTCAGGACACTACTAATATACGTTTGTTTTTCGAATCTGAGCTTTGGATCAAAAGTAACACGTTCTGGTTGAATTGAGTTTTTCTGCAAATTCTAAGATATACTTGGGTGTAACTCCCCAGGGAAACATCAGATCACAAAATGGGTTGGTTTTTTAGCATTCCCGACTCAGGACACTACTAATATACGTTTGTTTTTCGGATCTGAGCTTTGGTTCAAAACTAACACGTTCTGGTTCAATTGAGATTTTCTGCAAATTCTAAGATATACTTTGGTGTAACTCCCCAGGGAAACATCAGATCACAAAATGGAGTGGTTTTTTAGCATTCCCGATTCAGGACACTACTAATATACGTTTGTTTTTCGAATCTGAGTTTTGGATCAAAAGTAACACGTTCTGGTTGAATTGAGTTTTTCTACAAATTCTAAGATATACTTTGGTGTAACTCCCCAGGGAAACATCAGATCACAGAATGGGTTGGTTTTTTAGCATTCCCGACTCAGGACACTACTAATATACGTTTGTTTTTCGAATCTGAGCTTTGGATCAAAAGTAACACGTTCTGGTTGAAATGAGTTTTTCTGCAAATTCTAAGATATACTTGGGTGTAACTCCCCAGGGAAACATCAGATCACAAAATGGGTTGGTTTTTTAGCATTCCCGACTCAGGACACTACTAATATACGTTGGTTTTTGGAATCTGAGCTTTGGATCAAAAGTAACACGTTCTGGTTGAATTGAGTTTTTCTGCAAATTCTAAGATATACTTTGGTGTAACTCCCCAGGGAAACATCAGATCACAAAATGGAGTGGTTTTTTAGCATTCCCGACTCAGGACACTACTAATATACGTTTGTTTTTCGAATCTGAGCTTTGGATCAAAAGTAACACGTTCTGGTTGAATTGAGTTTTTCTGCAAATTCTAAGATATACTTGGGTGTAACTCCCCAGGGAAACATCAGATCACAAAATGGGTTGGTTTTTTAGCATTCCCGACTCAGGACACTACTAATATATGTTTGTTTTTCGGATCTGAGCTTTGGTTCAAAACTAACATGTTCTGGTTCAAATGAGATTTTCTGCAAATTCTAAGATATACTTGGGTGTAACTCCCCAGGGAAACATCAGATCACAAAATGGGTTGGTTTTTTAGCATTCCCGACTCAGGACACTACTAATATACGGTTGTTTTTCGAATCTGAGCTTTGGATCAAAAGTAACATGTTCTGGTTGAATTGAGTTTTTCTGCAAATTCTAAGATATACTTTGGTGTAACTCCCCAGGGAAACATCAGATCACAAAATGGGTTGGTATTTTAGCATTCCCGACTCAGGACACTACTAATATACCTTTGTTTTTCGAATCTGAGCTTTGGATCAAAAGTAACACGTTCTGGTTGAATTGAGTTTTTCTGCAAATTCTAAGATATACTTGGGTGTAACTCCCCAGGGAAACATCAGATCACAAAATGCGTTGGTTTTTTAGCATTCCCGACTCAGGACACTACTAATATACGTTTGTTTTTCGAATCTGAGCTTTGGATCAAAAGTAACACGTTCTGGTTGAATTGAGTTTTTCTGCAAATTCTAAGATATACTTGGGTGTAACTCCCCAGGGAAACATCAGATCACAAAATGGGTTGGATTTTTAGCATTCCCGACTCAGGACACTACTAATACACGGTTGTTTTTCGAATCTGAGCTTTGGATCAAAAGTAACACGTTCTGGTTGAATTGAGTTTTTCTGCAAATTCTAAGATATACTTGGGTGTAACTCCCCAGGGAAACATCAGATCACAAAATGGGTTGGTTTTTTAGCATTCCCGACTCAGGACACTACTAATATACCTTTGTTTTTCGAATCTGAGTTTTGGATCAAAAGTAACACGTTCTGGTTGAATTGAGTTTTTCTGCAAATTCTAAGATATACTTGGGTGTAACTCCCCAGGGAAACATCAGATCACAAAATGGGTTGGTTTTTTAGCATTCGCGACTCAGGACACTACTAATATACGTTTGTTTTTCGAATCTGAGTTTTGGATCAAAAGTAACACGTTCTGGTTGAATTGAGTTTTTCTGCAAATTCTAAGATATACTTGGGTGTAACTCCCCAGGGAAACATCAGATCACAAAATGGGTTGGTTTTTTAGCATTCCCGACTCAGGACACTACTAATATACGTTTGTTTTTCGAATCTGAGTTTTGGATCAAAAGTAACACGTTCTGGTTGAATTGAGTTTTTCTGCAAATTCTAAGATATACTTTGGTGTAACTCCCCAGGGAAACATCAGATCACAAAATGGAGTGGTTTTTTAGCATTCCCGATTCAGGACACTACTAATATACGTTTGTTTTTCGAATCTGAGTTTTGGATCAAAAGTAACACGTTCTGGTTGAATTGAGTTTTTCTGCAAATTCTAAGATATACTTGGGTGTAACTCCCCAGGGAAACATCAGATCACAAAATGGGTTGGTTTTTTAGCATTCCCGACTCAGGACACTACTAATATACGTTGGTTTTTGGAATCTGAGCTTTGGATCAAAAGTAACACGTTCTGGTTGAATTGAGTTTTTCTGCAAATTCTAAGATATACTTTGGTGTAACTCCCCAGGGAAACATCAGATCACAAAATGGAGTGGTTTTTTAGCATTCCCGACTCAGGACACTACTAATATACGTTTGTTTTTCGAATCTGAGCTTTGGATCAAAAGTAACACGTTCTGGTTGAATTGAGTTTTTCTGCAAATTCTAAGATATACTTGGGTGTAACTCCCCAGGGAAACATCAGATCACAAATGGGTTGGTTTTTTAGCATTCCCGACTCAGGACACTACTAATATATGTTTGTTTTTCGGATCTGAGCTTTGGTTCAAAACTAACATGTTCTGGTTCAAATGAGATTTTCTGCAAATTCTAAGATATACTTGGGTGTAACTCCCCAGGGAAACATCAGATCACAAAATGGGTTGGTTTTTTAGCATTCCCGACTCAGGACACTACTAATATACGGTTGTTTTTCGAATCTGAGCTTTGGATCAAAAGTAACACGTTCTGGTTGAATTGAGTTTTTCTGCAAATTCTAAGATATACTTTGGTGTAACTCCCCAGGGAAACATCAGATCACAAAATGGGTTGGTATTTTAGCATTCCCGACTCAGGACACTACTAATATACCTTTGTTTTTCGAATCTGAGCTTTGGATCAAAAGTAACACGTTCTGGTTGAATTGAGTTTTTCTGCAAATTCTAAGATATACTTGGGTGTAACTCCCCAGGGAAACATCAGATCACAAAATGCGTTGGTTTTTAGCATTCCCGACTCAGGACACTACTAATATACGTTTGTTTTTCGAATCTGAGCTTTGGATCAAAAGTAACACGTTCTGGTTGAATTGAGTTTTTCTGCAAATTCTAAGATATACTTGGGTGTAACTCCCCAGGGAAACATCAGATCACAAAATGGGTTGGATTTTTAGCATTCCCGACTCAGGACACTACTAATACACGGTTGTTTTTCGAATCTGAGCTTTGGATCAAAAGTAACACGTTCTGGTTGAATTGAGTTTTTCTGCAAATTCTAAGATATACTTGGGTGTAACTCCCCAGGGAAACATCAGATCACAAAATGGGTTGGTTTTTTAGCATTCCCGACTCAGGACACTACTAATATACCTTTGTTTTTCGAATCTGAGTTTTGGATCAAAAGTAACACGTTCTGGTTGAATTGAGTTTTTCTGCAAATTCTAAGATATACTTGGGTGTAACTCCCCAGGGAAACATCAGATCACAAAATGGGTTGGTTTTTTAGCATTCGCGACTCAGGACACTACTAATATACGTTTGTTTTTCGAATCTGAGTTTTGGATCAAAAGTAACACGTTCTGGTTGAATTGAGTTTTTCTGCAAATTCTAAGATATACTTGGGTGTAACTCCCCAGGGAAACATCAGATCACAAAATGGGTTGGTTTTTTAGCATTCCCGACTCAGGACACTACTAATATACGTTTGTTTTTCGAATCTGAGTTTTGGATCAAAAGTAACACGTTCTGGTTGAATTGAGTTTTTCTGCAAATTCTAAGATATACTTTGGTGTAACTCCCCAGGGAAACATCAGATCACAAAATGGAGTGGTTTTTTAGCATTCCCGATTCAGGACACTACTAATATACGTTTGTTTTTCGAATCTGAGTTTTGGATCAAAAGTAACACGTTCTGGTTGAATTGAGTTTTTCTGCAAATTCTAAGATATACTTGGGTGTAACTCCCCAGGGAAACATCAGATCACAAAATGGGTTGGTTTTTTAGCATTCCCGACTCAGGACACTACTAATATACGGTTGTTTTTCGGATCTGAGCTTTGGTTCAAAACTAACATGTTCTGGTTCAAATGAGATTTTCTGCAAATTCTAAGATATACTTGGGTGTAACTCCCAAGGGAAACATCAGATCACAAAATGGGTTGGTTTTTTAGCATTCCCGACTCAGGACACTACTAATATACGGTTGTTTTTCGAATCTGAGCTTTGGATCAAAAGTAACACGTTCTGGTTGAATTGAGTTTTTCTGCAAATTCTAAGATATACTTGGGTGTAACTCCCCAGGGAAACATCAGATCACAAAATGGGTTGGTTTTTTAGCATTCCCGACTCAGGACACTACTAATATACGTTTGTTTTTCGGATCTGAGCTTTGGTTCAAAACTAACACGTTCTGGTTCAATTGAGATTTTCTGCAAATTCTAAGATATACTTTGGTGTAACTCCCCAGGGAAACATCAGATCACAAAATGGAGTGGTTTTTTAGCATTCCCGATTCAGGACACTACTAATATACGTTTGTTTTTCGAATCTGAGTTTTGGATCAAAAGTAACACGTTCTGGTTGAATTGAGTTTTTCTACAAATTCTAAGATATACTTTGGTGTAACTCCCCAGGGAAACATCAGATCACAGAATGGGTTGGTTTTTTAGCATTCCCGACTCAGGACACTACTAATATACGTTTGTTTTTCGAATCTGAGCTTTGGATCAAAAGTAACACGTTCTGGTTGAAATGAGTTTTTCTGCAAATTCTAAGATATACTTGGGTGTAACTCCCCAGGGAAACATCAGATCACAAAATGGGTTGGTTTTTTAGCATTCCCGACTCAGGACACTACTAATATACGTTGGTTTTTGGAATCTGAGCTTTGGATCAAAAGTAACACGTTCTGGTTGAATTGAGTTTTTCTGCAAATTCTAAGATATACTTTGGTGTAACTCCCCAGGGAAACATCAGATCACAAAATGGAGTGGTTTTTTAGCATTCCCGACTCAGGACACTACTAATATACGTTTGTTTTTCGAATCTGAGCTTTGGATCAAAAGTAACACGTTCTGGTTGAATTGAGTTTTTCTGCAAATTCTAAGATATACTTGGGTGTAACTCCCCAGGGAAACATCAGATCACAAAATGGGTTGGTTTTTTAGCATTCCCGACTCAGGACACTACTAATATATGTTTGTTTTTCGGATCTGAGCTTTGGTTCAAAACTAACATGTTCTGGTTCAAATGAGATTTTCTGCAAATTCTAAGATATACTTGGGTGTAACTCCCCAGGGAAACATCAGATCACAAAATGGGTTGGTTTTTTAGCATTCCCGACTCAGGACACTACTAATATACGGTTGTTTTTCGAATCTGAGCTTTGGATCAAAAGTAACACGTTCTGGTTGAATTGAGTTTTTCTGCAAATTCTAAGATATACTTTGGTGTAACTCCCCAGGGAAACATCAGATCACAAAATGGGTTGGTATTTTAGCATTCCCGACTCAGGACACTACTAATATACCTTTGTTTTTCGAATCTGAGCTTTGGATCAAAAGTAACACGTTCTGGTTGAATTGAGTTTTTCTGCAAATTCTAAGATATACTTGGGTGTAACTCCCCAGGGAAACATCAGATCACAAAATGCGTTGGTTTTTTAGCATTCCCGACTCAGGACACTACTAATATACGTTTGTTTTTCGAATCTGAGCTTTGGATCAAAAGTAACACGTTCTGGTTGAATTGAGTTTTTCTGCAAATTCTAAGATATACTTGGGTGTAACTCCCCAGGGAAACATCAGATCACAAAATGGGTTGGATTTTTAGCATTCCCGACTCAGGACACTACTAATACACGGTTGTTTTTCGAATCTGAGCTTTGGATCAAAAGTAACACGTTCTGGTTGAATTGAGTTTTTCTGCAAATTCTAAGATATACTTGGGTGTAACTCCCCAGGGAAACATCAGATCACAAAATGGGTTGGTTTTTTAGCATTCCCGACTCAGGACACTACTAATATACCTTTGTTTTTCGAATCTGAGTTTTGGATCAAAAGTAACACGTTCTGGTTGAATTGAGTTTTTCTGCAAATTCTAAGATATACTTGGGTGTAACTCCCCAGGGAAACATCAGATCACAAAATGGGTTGGTTTTTTAGCATTCGCGACTCAGGACACTACTAATATACGTTTGTTTTTCGAATCTGAGTTTTGGATCAAAAGTAACACGTTCTGGTTGAATTGAGTTTTTCTGCAAATTCTAAGATATACTTGGGTGTAACTCCCCAGGGAAACATCAGATCACAAAATGGGTTGGTTTTTTAGCATTCCCGACTCAGGACACTACTAATATACGTTTGTTTTTCGAATCTGAGTTTTGGATCAAAAGTAACACGTTCTGGTTGAATTGAGTTTTTCTGCAAATTCTAAGATATACTTTGGTGTAACTCCCCAGGGAAACATCAGATCACAAAATGGAGTGGTTTTTTAGCATTCCCGATTCAGGACACTACTAATATACGTTTGTTTTTCGAATCTGAGTTTTGGATCAAAAGTAACACGTTCTGGTTGAATTGAGTTTTTCTGCAAATTCTAAGATATACTTGGGTGTAACTCCCCAGGGAAACATCAGATCACAAAATGGGTTGGTTTTTTAGCATTCCCGACTCAGGACACTACTAATATACGTTGGTTTTTGGAATCTGAGCTTTGGATCAAAAGTAACACGTTCTGGTTGAATTGAGTTTTTCTGCAAATTCTAAGATATACTTTGGTGTAACTCCCCAGGGAAACATCAGATCACAAAATGGAGTGGTTTTTTAGCATTCCCGACTCAGGACACTACTAATATACGTTTGTTTTTCGAATCTGAGCTTTGGATCAAAAGTAACACGTTCTGGTTGAATTGAGTTTTTCTGCAAATTCTAAGATATACTTGGGTGTAACTCCCCAGGGAAACATCAGATCACAAAATGGGTTGGTTTTTTAGCATTCCCGACTCAGGACACTACTAATATATGTTTGTTTTTCGGATCTGAGCTTTGGTTCAAAACTAACATGTTCTGGTTCAAATGAGATTTTCTGCAAATTCTAAGATATACTTGGGTGTAACTCCCCAGGGAAACATCAGATCACAAAATGGGTTGGTTTTTTAGCATTCCCGACTCAGGACACTACTAATATACGGTTGTTTTTCGAATCTGAGCTTTGGATCAAAAGTAACACGTTCTGGTTGAATTGAGTTTTTCTGCAAATTCTAAGATATACTTTGGTGTAACTCCCCAGGGAAACATCAGATCACAAAATGGGTTGGTATTTTAGCATTCCCGACTCAGGACACTACTAATATACCTTTGTTTTTCGAATCTGAGCTTTGGATCAAAAGTAACACGTTCTGGTTGAATTGAGTTTTTCTGCAAATTCTAAGATATACTTGGGTGTAACTCCCCAGGGAAACATCAGATCACAAAATGCGTTGGTTTTTTAGCATTCCCGACTCAGGACACTACTAATATACGTTTGTTTTTCGAATCTGAGCTTTGGATCAAAAGTAACACGTTCTGGTTGAATTGAGTTTTTCTGCAAATTCTAAGATATACTTGGGTGTAACTCCCCAGGGAAACATCAGATCACAAAATGGGTTGGATTTTTAGCATTCCCGACTCAGGACACTACTAATACACGGTTGTTTTTCGAATCTGAGCTTTGGATCAAAAGTAACACGTTCTGGTTGAATTGAGTTTTTCTGCAAATTCTAAGATATACTTGGGTGTAACTCCCCAGGGAAACATCAGATCACAAAATGGGTTGGTTTTTTAGCATTCCCGACTCAGGACACTACTAATATACCTTTGTTTTTCGAATCTGAGTTTTGGATCAAAAGTAACACGTTCTGGTTGAATTGAGTTTTTCTGCAAATTCTAAGATATACTTGGGTGTAACTCCCCAGGGAAACATCAGATCACAAAATGGGTTGGTTTTTTAGCATTCGCGACTCAGGACACTACTAATATACGTTTGTTTTTCGAATCTGAGTTTTGGATCAAAAGTAACACGTTCTGGTTGAATTGAGTTTTTCTGCAAATTCTAAGATATACTTGGGTGTAACTCCCCAGGGAAACATCAGATCACAAAATGGGTTGGTTTTTTAGCATTCCCGACTCAGGACACTACTAATATACGTTTGTTTTTCGAATCTGAGTTTTGGATCAAAAGTAACACGTTCTGGTTGAATTGAGTTTTTCTGCAAATTCTAAGATATACTTTGGTGTAACTCCCCAGGGAAACATCAGATCACAAAATGGAGTGGTTTTTTAGCATTCCCGATTCAGGACACTACTAATATACGTTTGTTTTTCGAATCTGAGTTTTGGATCAAAAGTAACACGTTCTGGTTGAATTGAGTTTTTCTGCAAATTCTAAGATATACTTGGGTGTAACTCCCCAGGGAAACATCAGATCACAAAATGGGTTGGTTTTTTAGCATTCCCGACTCAGGACACTACTAATATACGGTTGTTTTTCGGATCTGAGCTTTGGTTCAAAACTAACATGTTCTGGTTCAAATGAGATTTTCTGCAAATTCTAAGATATACTTGGGTGTAACTCCCAAGGGAAACATCAGATCACAAAATGGGTTGGTTTTTTAGCATTCCCGACTCAGGACACTACTAATATACGGTTGTTTTTCGAATCTGAGCTTTGGATCAAAAGTAACACGTTCTGGTTGAATTGTGTTTTTATGCAAATTCTAAGATATACTTGGGTGTAACTCCCCAGGGAAACATCAGATCACAAAATGGGTTGGTTTTTTAGCATTCCCGACTCAGGACACTACTAATATACGTTTGTTTTTCGAATCTGAGCTTTGGATCAAAAGTAACACGTTCTGGTTGAATTGAGTTTTTCTGCAAATTCTAAGATATACTTGGGTGTAACTCCCCAGGGAAACATCAGATCACAAAATGGGTTGGTATTTTAGCATTCCCGACTCAGGACACTACTAATATACCTTTGTTTTTCGAATCTGAGCTTTGGATCAAAAGTAACACGTTCTGGTTGAATTGAGTTTTTCTGCAAATTCTAAGATATACTTGGGTGTAACTCCCCAGGGAAACATCAGATCACAAAATGCGTTGGTTTTTTAGCATTCCCGACTCAGGACACTACTAATATACGTTTGTTTTTCGAATCTGAGCTTTGGATCAAAAGTAACACGTTCTGGTTGAATTGAGTTTTTCTGCAAATTCTAAGATATACTTGGGTGTAACTCCCCAGGGAAACATCAGATCACAAAATGGGTTGGATTTTTAGCATTCCCGACTCAGGACACTACTAATACACGGTTGTTTTTCGAATCTGAGCTTTGGATCAAAAGTAACACGTTCTGGTTGAATTGAGTTTTTCTGCAAATTCTAAGATATACTTTGGTGTAACTCCCCAGGGAAACATCAGATCACAAAATGGGTTGGTATTTTAGCATTCCCGACTCAGGACACTACTAATATACCTTTGTTTTTCGAATCTGAGCTTTGGATCAAAAGTAACACGTTCTGGTTGAATTGAGTTTTTCTGCAAATTCTAAGATATACTTGGGTGTAACTCCCCAGGGAAACATCAGATCACAAAATGCGTTGGTTTTTTAGCATTCCCGACTCAGGACACTACTAATATACGTTTGTTTTTCGAATCTGAGCTTTGGATCAAAAGTAACACGTTCTGGTTGAATTGAGTTTTTCTGCAAATTCTAAGATATACTTGGGTGTAACTCCCCAGGGAAACATCAGATCACAAAATGGGTTGGATTTTTAGCATTCCCGACTCAGGACACTACTAATACACGGTTGTTTTTCGAATCTGAGCTTTGGATCAAAAGTAACACGTTCTGGTTGAATTGAGTTTTTCTGCAAATTCTAAGATATACTTGGGTGTAACTCCCCAGGGAAACATCAGATCACAAAATGGGTTGGTTTTTTAGCATTCCCGACTCAGGACACTACTAATATACCTTTGTTTTTCGAATCTGAGTTTTGGATCAAAAGTAACACGTTCTGGTTGAATTGAGTTTTTCTGCAAATTCTAAGATATACTTGGGTGTAACTCCCCAGGGAAACATCAGATCACAAAATGGGTTGGTTTTTTAGCATTCGCGACTCAGGACACTACTAATATACGTTTGTTTTTCGAATCTGAGTTTTGGATCAAAAGTAACACGTTCTGGTTGAATTGAGTTTTTCTGCAAATTCTAAGATATACTTGGGTGTAACTCCCCAGGGAAACATCAGATCACAAAATGGGTTGGTTTTTTAGCATTCCCGACTCAGGACACTACTAATATACGTTTGTTTTTCGAATCTGAGTTTTGGATCAAAAGTAACACGTTCTGGTTGAATTGAGTTTTTCTGCAAATTCTAAGATATACTTTGGTGTAACTCCCCAGGGAAACATCAGATCACAAAATGGAGTGGTTTTTTAGCATTCCCGATTCAGGACACTACTAATATACGTTTGTTTTTCGAATCTGAGTTTTGGATCAAAAGTAACACGTTCTGGTTGAATTGAGTTTTTCTGCAAATTCTAAGATATACTTGGGTGTAACTCCCCAGGGAAACATCAGATCACAAAATGGGTTGGTTTTTTAGCATTCCCGACTCAGGACACTACTAATATACGGTTGTTTTTCGGATCTGAGCTTTGGTTCAAAACTAACATGTTCTGGTTCAAATGAGATTTTCTGCAAATTCTAAGATATACTTGGGTGTAACTCCCAAGGGAAACATCAGATCACAAAATGGGTTGGTTTTTTAGCATTCCCGACTCAGGACACTACTAATATACGGTTGTTTTTCGAATCTGAGCTTTGGATCAAAAGTAACACGTTCTGGTTGAATTGTGTTTTTATGCAAATTCTAAGATATACTTGGGTGTAACTCCCCAGGGAAACATCAGATCACAAAATGGGTTGGTTTTTTAGCATTCCCGACTCAGGACACTACTAATATACGTTTGTTTTTCGAATCTGAGCTTTGGATCAAAAGTAACACGTTCTGGTTGAATTGAGTTTTTCTGCAAATTCTAAGATATACTTGGGTGTAACTCCCCAGGGAAACATCAGATCACAAAATGGGTTGGTTTTTTAGCATTCCCGACTCAGGACACTACTAATATACGTTTGTTTTTCGGATCTGAGCTTTGGATCAAAAGTAACACGTTCTGGTTGAATTGAGTTTTTCTGCAAATTCTAAGATATACTTGGGTGTAACTCCCCAGGGAAACATCAGATCACAAAATGGGTTGGTTTTTTAGCATTCCCGACTCAGGACACTACTAACATACCTTTGTTTTTCGAATCTGAGTTTTGGATCAAAAGTAACACGTTCTGGATGAAATGAGTTTTTCTGCAAATTCTAAGATATACTTGGGTGTAACTCCCCAGGGAAACATCAGATCACAAAATGGGTTGGTTTTTTAGCATTCCCGACTCAGGACACTACTAATATACGTTTGTTTTTCGAATCTGAGCTTTGGATCAAAAGTAACACGTTCTGGTTGAATTGAGTTTTTCTGCAAATTCTAAGATATACTTGGGTGTAACTTCCCAGGGAAACATCAGATCACAAAATGGGTTGGTTTTTTAGCATTCCCGACTCAGGACACTACTAATATACGTTTGTTTTTCGGATCTGAGCTTTGGATCAAAAGTAACACGTTCTGGTTGAATTGAGTTTTTCTGCAAATTCTAAGATATACTTGGGTGTAACTCCCCAGGGAAACATCAGATCACAAAATGGGTTGGTTTTTTAGCATTCCCGACTCAGGACACTACTAATATACGGTTGTTTTTCGAATCTGAGCTTTGGATCAAAAGTAACACGTTCTGGTTGAATTGAGTTTTTCTGCAAATTCTAAGATATACTTGGGTGTAACTCCCCAGGGAAACATCAGATCACAAAATGGGTTGGTTTTTTAGCATTCCCGACTCAGGACACTACTAATATACGTTTGTTTTTCGGATCTGAGCTTTGGTTCAAAACTAACACGTTCTGGTTCAATTGAGATTTTCTGCAAATTCTAAGATATACTTTGGTGTAACTCCCCAGGGAAACATCAGATCACAAAATGGAGTGGTTTTTTAGCATTCCCGATTCAGGACACTACTAATATACGTTTGTTTTTCGAATCTGAGTTTTGGATCAAAAGTAACACGTTCTGGTTGAATTGAGTTTTTCTACAAATTCTAAGATATACTTTGGTGTAACTCCCCAGGGAAACATCAGATCACAGAATGGGTTGGTTTTTTAGCATTCCCGACTCAGGACACTACTAATATACGTTTGTTTTTCGAATCTGAGCTTTGGATCAAAAGTAACACGTTCTGGTTGAAATGAGTTTTTCTGCAAATTCTAAGATATACTTGGGTGTAACTCCCCAGGGAAACATCAGATCACAAAATGGGTTGGTTTTTTAGCATTCCCGACTCAGGACACTACTAATATACGTTGGTTTTTGGAATCTGAGCTTTGGATCAAAAGTAACACGTTCTGGTTGAATTGAGTTTTTCTGCAAATTCTAAGATATACTTTGGTGTAACTCCCCAGGGAAACATCAGATCACAAAATGGAGTGGTTTTTTAGCATTTCCGACTCAGGACACTACTAATATACGTTTGTTTTTCGAATCTGAGCTTTGGATCAAAAGTAACACGTTCTGGTTGAATTGAGTTTTTCTGCAAATTCTAAGATATACTTGGGTGTAACTCCCCAGGGAAACATCAGATCACAAAATGGGTTGGTTTTTTAGCATTCCCGACTCAGGACACTACTAATATATGTTTGTTTTTCGGATCTGAGCTTTGGTTCAAAACTAACATGTTCTGGTTCAAATGAGATTTTCTGCAAATTCTAAGATATACTTGGGTGTAACTCCCCAGGGAAACATCAGATCACAAAATGGGTTGGTTTTTTAGCATTCCCGACTCAGGACACTACTAATATACGGTTGTTTTTCGAATCTGAGCTTTGGATCAAAAGTAACACGTTCTGGTTGAATTGAGTTTTTCTGCAAATTCTAAGATATACTTTGGTGTAACTCCCCAGGGAAACATCAGATCACAAAATGGGTTGGTATTTTAGCATTCCCGACTCAGGACACTACTAATATACCTTTGTTTTTCGAATCTGAGCTTTGGATCAAAAGTAACACGTTCTGGTTCAATTGAGTTTTTCTGCAAATTCTAAGATATACTTGGGTGTAACTCCCCAGGGAAACATCAGATCACAAAATGCGTTGGTTTTTTAGCATTCCCGACTCAGGACACTACTAATATACGTTTGTTTTTCGAATCTGAGCTTTGGATCAAAAGTAACACGTTCTGGTTGAATTGAGTTTTTCTGCAAATTCTAAGATATACTTGGGTGTAACTCCCCAGGGAAACATCAGATCACAAAATGGGTTGGATTTTTAGCATTCCCGACTCAGGACACTACTAATACACGGTTGTTTTTCGAATCTGAGCTTTGGATCAAAAGTAACACGTTCTGGTTGAATTGAGTTTTTCTGCAAATTCTAAGATATACTTGGGTGTAACTCCCCAGGGAAACATCAGATCACAAAATGGGTTGGTTTTTTAGCATTCCCGACTCAGGACACTACTAATATACCTTTGTTTTTCGAATCTGAGTTTTGGATCAAAAGTAACACGTTCTGGTTGAATTGAGTTTTTCTGCAAATTCTAAGATATACTTGGGTGTAACTCCCCAGGGAAACATCAGATCACAAAATGGGTTGGTTTTTTAGCATTCGCGACTCAGGACACTACTAATATACGTTTGTTTTTCGAATCTGAGTTTTGGATCAAAAGTAACACGTTCTGGTTGAATTGAGTTTTTCTGCAAATTCTAAGATATACTTGGGTGTAACTCCCCAGGGAAACATCAGATCACAAAATGGGTTGGTTTTTTAGCATTCCCGACTCAGGACACTACTAATATACGTTTGTTTTTCGAATCTGAGTTTTGGATCAAAAGTAACACGTTCTGGTTGAATTGAGTTTTTCTGCAAATTCTAAGATATACTTTGGTGTAACTCCCCAGGGAAACATCAGATCACAAAATGGAGTGGTTTTTTAGCATTCCCGATTCAGGACACTACTAATATACGTTTGTTTTTCGAATCTGAGTTTTGGATCAAAAGTAACACGTTCTGGTTGAATTGAGTTTTTCTGCAAATTCTAAGATATACTTGGGTGTAACTCCCCAGGGAAACATCAGATCACAAAATGGGTTGGTTTTTTAGCATTCCCGACTCAGGACACTACTAATATACGGTTGTTTTTCGGATCTGAGCTTTGGTTCAAAACTAACATGTTCTGGTTCAAATGAGATTTTCTGCAAATTCTAAGATATACTTGGGTGTAACTCCCCAGGGAAACATCAGATCACAAAATGGGTTGGTTTTTTAGCATTCCCGACTCAGGACACTACTAATATACGGTTGTTTTTCGAATCTGAGCTTTGGATCAAAAGTAACACGTTCTGGTTGAATTGTGTTTTTATGCAAATTCTAAGATATACTTGGGTGTAACTCCCCAGGGAAACATCAGATCACAAAATGGGTTGGTTTTTTAGCATTCCCGACTCAGGACACTACTAATATACGTTTGTTTTTCGAATCTGAGCTTTGGATCAAAAGTAACACGTTCTGGTTGAATTGAGTTTTTCTGCAAATTCTAAGATATACTTGGGTGTAACTCCCCAGGGAAACATCAGATCACAAAATGGGTTGGTTTTTTAGCATTCCCGACTCAGGACACTACTAATATACGTTTGTTTTTCGGATCTGAGCTTTGGATCAAAAGTAACACGTTCTGGTTGAATTGAGTTTTTCTGCAAATTCTAAGATATACTTGGGTGTAACTCCCCAGGGAAACATCAGATCACAAAATGGGTTGGTTTTTTAGCATTCCCGACTCAGGACACTACTAACATACCTTTGTTTTTCGAATCTGAGTTTTGGATCAAAAGTAACACGTTCTGGATGAAATGAGTTTTTCTGCAAATTCTAAGATATACTTGGGTGTAACTCCCCAGGGAAACATCAGATCACAAAATGGGTTGGTTTTTTAGCATTCCCGACTCAGGACACTACTAATATACCTTTGTTTTTCGAATCTGAGCTTTGGATCAAAAGTAACACGTTCTGGTTGAATTGAGTTTTTCTGCAAATTCTAAGATATACTTGGGTGTAACTCCCCAGGGAAACATCAGATCACAAAATGGGTTGGTTTTTTAGCATTCCCGACTCAGGACACTACTAATATACGTTTGTTTTTCGAATCTGAGCTTTGGATCAAAAGTAACACGTTCTGGTTGAATTGAGTTTTTCTGCAAATTCTAAGATATACTTGGGTGTAACTCCCCAGGGAAACATCAGATCACAAAATGGGTTGGTTTTTTAGCATTCCCGACTCAGGACACTACTAATATACCTTTGTTTTTCGAATCTGAGCTTTGGATCAAAAGTAACACGTTCTGGTTGAATTGAGTTTTTCTGCAAATTCTAAGATATACTTTGGTGTAACTCCCCAGGGAAACATCAGATCACAAAATGGGTTGGTTTTTTAGCATTCCCGACTCAGGACACTACTAATATACGTTTGTTTTTCGAATCTGAGCTTTGGATCAAAAGTAACACGTTCTGGTTGAATTGAGTTTTTCTGCAAATTCTAAGATATACTTTGGTGTAACTCCCCAGGGAAACATCAGATCACAAAATGGGTTGGTTTTTTAGCATTCCCGACTCAGGACACTACTAATATACCTTTGTTTTTCGAATCTGAGCTTTGGATCAAAAGTAACACGTTCTGGTTGAATTGAGTTTTTCTGCAAATTCTAAGATATACTTGGGTGTAACTCCCCAGGGAAACATCAGATCACAAAATGGGTTGGTTTTTTAGCATTCCCGACTCAGGACACTACTAATATACATTTGTTTTTCGGATCTGAGCTTTGGATCAAAAGTAACACGTTCTGGTTGAATTGAGTTTTTCTGCAAATTCTAAGATATACTTGGGTGTAACTCCCCAGGGAAACATCAGATCACAAAATGGGTTGGTTTTTTAGCATTCCCGACTCAGGACACTACTAACATACCTTTGTTTTTCGAATCTGAGTTTTGGATCAAAAGTAACACGTTCTGGTTGAAATGAGTTTTTCTGCAAATTCTAAGATATACTTGGGTGTAACTCCCCAGGGAAACATCACATCACAAAATGGGTTGGTTTTTTAGCATTCCCGACTCAGGACACTACTAATATACGGTTGTTTTTCGAATCTGAGCTTTGGTTCAAAAGTAACACGTTCTGGTTGAATTGAGTTTTTCTGCAAATTCTAAGATATACTTGGGTGTAACTCCCCAGGGAAACATCAGATCACAAAATGGGTTGGTTTTTTAGCATTCCCGACTCAGGACACTACTAATATACGGTTGTTTTTCGAATCTGAGCTTTGGATCAAAAGTAACACGTTCTGGTTGAATTGAGTTTTTCTGCAAATTCTAAGATATACTTGGGTGTAACTCCCCAGGGAAACATCAGATCACAAAATGGGTTGGTTTTTTAGCATTCCCGACTCAGGACACTACTAATATACGTTTGTTTTTCGGATCTGAGCTTTGGTTCAAAACTAACACGTTCTGGTTCAATTGAGATTTTCTGCAAATTCTAAGATATACTTGGGTGTAACTCCCCAGGGAAACATCAGATCACAAAATGGGTTGGTTTTTTAGCATTCCCGACTCAGGACACTACTAATATACGTTTGTTATTCGAATCTGAGCTTTGGTTCAAAACTAACACGTTCTGGTTCAATTGAGATTTTCTGCAAATTCTAAGATATACTTGGGGGTAACTCCCCAGGGAAACATCAGATCACAAAATGGGTTGGTTTTTTAGCATTCCCGACTCAGGACACTACTAATATACGTTTGTTTTTCGAATCTGAGTTTTGGATCAAAAGTAACACGTTCTGGTTGAATTGAGTTTTTCTGCAAATTCTAAGATATACTTGGGTGTAACTCCCCAGGGAAACATCAGATCACAAAATGGGTTGGTTTTTTAGCATTCCCGATTCAGGACACTACTAATATACGTTTGTTTTTCGAATCTGAGTTTTGGATCAAAAGTAACACGTTCTGGTTGAATTGAGTTTTTCTACAAATTCTAAGATATACTTTGGTGTAACTCCCCAGGGAAACATCAGATCACAGAATGGGTTGGTTTTTTAGCATTCCCGACTCAGGACACTACTAATATACGTTTGTTTTTAGAATCTGAGCTTTGGATCAAAAGTAACACGTTCTGGTTGAAATGAGTTTTTCTGCAAATTCTAAGATATACTTGGGTGTAACTCCCCAGGGAAACATCAGATCACAAAATGGGTTGGTTTTTTAGCATTCCCGACTCAGGACACTACTAATATACGTTGGTTTTTGGAATCTGAGCTTTGGATCAAAAGTAACACGTTCTGGTTGAATTGAGTTTTTCTGCAAATTCTAAGATATACTTTGGTGTAACTCCCCAGGGAAACATCAGATCACAAAATGGGTTGGTTTTTTAGCATTCCCGACTCAGGACACTACTAATATACGTTTGTTTTTCGAATCTGAGCTTTGGATCAAAAGTAACACGTTCTGGTTGAATTGAGTTTTTCTGCAAATTCTAAGATATACTTGGGTGTAACTCCCCAGGGAAACATCAGATCACAAAATGGGTTGGTTTTTTAGCATTCCCGACTCAGGACACTACTAATATATGTTTGTTTTTCGGATCTGAGCTTTGGTTCAAAACTAACATGTTCTGGTTCAAATGAGATTTTCTGCAAATTCTAAGATATACTTGGGTGTAACTCCCCAGGGAAACATCAGATCACAAAATGGGTTGGTATTTAGCATTCCCGACTCAGGACACTACTAATATACGGTTGTTTTTCGAATCTGAGCTTTGGATCAAAAGTAACACGTTCTGGTTGAATTGAGTTTTTCTGCAAATTCTAAGATATACTTTGGTGTAACTCCCCAGGGAAACATCAGATCACAAAATGGGTTGGTTTTTTAGCATTCCCGACTCAGGACACTACTAATATACCTTTGTTTTTCGAATCTGAGCTTTGGATCAAAAGTAACACGTTCTGGTTGAATTGAGTTTTTCTGCAAATTCTAAGATATACTTGGGTGTAACTCCCCAGGGAAACATCAGATCACAAAATGGGTTGGTTTTTTAGCATTCCCGACTCAGGACACTACTAATATACGTTTGTTTTTCGAATCTGAGCTTTGGATCAAAAGTAACACGTTCTGGTTGAATTGAGTTTTTCTGCAAATTCTAAGATATACTTGGGTGTAACTCCCCAGGGAAACATCAGATCACAAAATGGGTTGGATTTTTAGCATTCCCGACTCAGGACACTACTAATACACGGTTGTTTTTCGAATCTGAGCTTTGGATCAAAAGTAACACGTTCTGGTTGAATTGAGTTTTTCTGCAAATTCTAAGATATACTTGGGTGTAACTCCCCAGGGAAACATCAGATCACAAAATGGGTTGGTTTTTTAGCATTCCCGACTCAGGACACTACTAATATACGGTTGTTTTTCGAATCTGAGCTTTGGTTCAAAAGTAACACGTTCTGGTTGAATTGAGTTTTTCTGCAAATTCTAAGATATACTTGGGTGTAACTCCCCAGGGAAACATCAGATCACAAAATGGGTTGGTTTTTTAGCATTCCCGACTCAGGACACTACTAATATACGGTTGTTTTTCGAATCTGAGCTTTGGATCAAAAGTAACACGTTCTGGTTGAATTGAGTTTTTCTGCAAATTCTAAGATATACTTGGGTGTAACTCCCCAGGGAAACATCAGATCACAAAATGGGTTGGTTTTTTAGCATTCCCGACTCAGGACACTACTAATATACGTTTGTTTTTCGGATCTGAGCTTTGGTTCAAAACTAACACGTTCTGGTTCAATTGAGATTTTCTGCAAATTCTAAGATATACTTGGGTGTAACTCCCCAGGGAAACATCAGATCACAAAATGGGTTGGTTTTTTAGCATTCCCGACTCAGGACACTACTAATATACGTTTGTTTTTCGGATCTGAGTTTTGGATCAAAAGTAACACGTTCTGGTTCAATTGAGTTTTTCTGCAAATTCTAAGATATACTTTGGTGTAACTCCCCAGGGAAACATCAGATCACAAAATGGAGTGGTTTTTTAGCATTCCCGATTCAGGACACTACTAATATACGTTTGTTTTTCGAATCTGAGTTTTGGATCAAAAGTAACACGTTCTGGTTGAATTGAGTTTTTCTGCAAATTCTAAGATATACTTGGGTGTAACTCCCCAGGGAAACATCAGATCACGAAATGGGTTGGTTTTTTAGCATTCCCGACTCAGGACACTACTAATATACGTTTGTTTTTCGAATCTGAGCTTTGGATAAAAAGTAACACGTTCTGGTTGAAATGAGTTTTTCTGCAAATTCTAAGATATACTTGGGTGTAACTCCCCAGGGAAACATCAGATCACAAAATGGGTTGGTTTTTTAGCATTCCCGACTCAGGACACTACTAATATACGTTGGTTTTTGGAATCTGAGCTTTGGATCAAAAGTAACACGTTCGGGTTGAATTGAGTTTTTCTGCAAATTCTAAGATATACTTGGGTGTAACTCCCCAGGGAAACATCAGATCACAAAATGGGTTGGTTTTTTAGCATTCCCGACTCAGGACACTACTAATATATGTTTGTTTTTCGAATCTGAGCTTTGGATCAAAAGTAACACGTTCTGGTTGAATTGAGTTTTTCTGCAAATTCTAAGATATACTTGGGTGTAACTCCCCAGGGAAACATCAGATCACAAAATGGGTTGGTTTTTTAGCATTCCCGACTCAGGACACTACTAATATACGTTTGTTTTTCGAATCTGAGCTTTGGATCAAAAGTAACACGTTCTGGTTGAATTGAGTTTTTCTGCAAATTCTAAGATATACTTGGGTGTAACTCCCCAGGGAAACATCAGATCACAAAATGGGTTGGATTTTTAGCATTCCCGACTCAGGACACTACTAATACATGGTTGTTTTTCGAATCTGAGCTTTGGATCAAAAGTAACACGTTCTGGTTGAATTGAGTTTTTCTGCAAATTCTAAGATATACTTGGGTGTAACTCCCCAGGGAAACATCAGATCACAAAATGGGTTGGTTTTTTAGCATTCCCGACTCAGGACACTACTAATATACGTTTGTTTTTCGAATCTGAGTTTTGCATCAAAAGTAACACGTTCTGGTTGAATTGAGTTTTTCTGCAAATTCTAAGATATACTTGGGTGTAACTCCCCAGGGAAACATCAGATCACAAAATGGGTTGGTTTTTTAGCATTCCCGACTCAGGACACTACTAATATACCTTTGTTTTTCGAATCTGAGCTTTGGATCAAAAGTAACAAGTTCTGGTTGAAATGAGTTTTTCTGCAAATTCTAAGATATACTTGGGTGTAACTCCCCAGGGAAACATCAGATCACAAAATGGGTTGGTTTTTTAGCATTCCCGACTCAGGACACTACTAATATACGTTGGTTTTTGGAATCTGAGCTTTGGATCAAAAGTAACACGTTCTGGTTGAATTGAGTTTTTCTGCAAATTCTAAGATATACTTGGGTGTAACTCCCCAGGGAAACATCAGATCACAAAATGGGTTGGTTTTTTAGCATTCCCGACTCAGGACACTACTAATATACGTTTGTTTTTCGAATCTGAGCTTTGGATCAAAAGTAACACGTTCTGGTTGAATTGAGTTTTTCTGCAAATTCTAAGATATACTTGGGTGTAACTCCCCAGGGAAACATCAGATCACAAAATGGGTTGGTTTTTTAGCATTCCCGACTCAGGACACTACTAAGATATGTTTCTTTTTCGAATCTGAGCTTTGGATCAAAAGTAACACGTTCGGGTTGAATTGAGTTTTTCTGCAAATTCTAAGATATACTTGGGTGTAACTCCCCAGGGAAACATCAGATCACAAAATGGGTTGGTTTTTTAGCATTCCCGACTCAGGACACTACTAATATATGTTTGTTTTTCGAATCTGAGCTTTGGATCAAAAGTAACACGTTCTGGTTGAATTGAGTTTTTCTGCAAATTCTAAGATATACTTGGGTGTAACTCCCCAGGGAAACATCAGATCACAAAATGGGTTGGTTTTTTAGCATTCCCGACTCAGGACACTACTAATATACGTTTGTTTTTCGAATCTGAGCTTTGGATCAAAAGTAACACGTTCTGGTTGAATTGAGTTTTTCTGCAAATTCTAAGATATACTTGGGTGTAACTCCCCAGGGAAACATCAGATCACAAAATGGGTTGGATTTTTAGCATTCCCGACTCAGGACACTACTAATACATGGTTGTTTTTCGAATCTGAGCTTTGGATCAAAAGTAACACGTTCTGGTTGAATTGAGTTTTTCTGCAAATTCTAAGATATACTTGGGTGTAACTCCCCAGGGAAACATCAGATCACAAAATGGGTTGGTTTTTTAGCATTCCCGACTCAGGACACTACTAATATACGTTTGTTTTTCGAATCTGAGTTTTGCATCAAAAGTAACACGTTCTGGTTGAATTGAGTTTTTCTGCAAATTCTAAGATATACTTGGGTGTAACTCCCCAGGGAAACATCAGATCACAAAATGGGTTGGTTTTTTAGCATTCCCGACTCAGGACACTACTAATATACCTTTGTTTTTCGAATCTGAGCTTTGGATCAAAAGTAACAAGTTCTGGTTGAAATGAGTTTTTCTGCAAATTCTAAGATATACTTGGGTGTAACTCCCCAGGGAAACATCAGATCACAAAATGGGTTGGTTTTTTAGCATTCCCGACTCAGGACACTACTAATATACGTTGGTTTTTGGAATCTGAGCTTTGGATCAAAAGTAACACGTTCTGGTTGAATTGAGTTTTTCTGCAAATTCTAAGATATACTTGGGTGTAACTCCCCAGGGAAACATCAGATCACAAAATGGGTTGGTTTTTTAGCATTCCCGACTCAGGACACTACTAATATACGTTTGTTTTTCGAATCTGAGCTTTGGATCAAAAGTAACACGTTCTGGTTGAATTGAGTTTTTCTGCAAATTCTAAGATATACTTGGGTGTAACTCCCCAGGGAAACATCAGATCACAAAATGGGTTGGTTTTTTAGCATTCCCGACTCAGGACACTACTAATATATGTTTGTTTTTCGGATCTGAGCTTTGGTTCAAAACTAACATGTTCTGGTTCAAATGAGATTTTCTGCAAATTCTAAGATATACTTGGGTGTAACTCCCCAGGGAAACATCAGATCACAAAATGGGTTGGTTTTTTAGCATTCCCGACTCAGGACACTACTAATATACGGTTGTTTTTCGAATCTGAGCTTTGGATCAAAAGTAACACGTTCTGGTTGAATTGAGTTTTTCTGCAAATTCTAAGATATACTTGGGTGTAACTCCCCAGGGAAACATCAGATCACGAAATGGGTTGGTTTTTTAGCATTCCCGACTCAGGACACTACTAATATACGTTTGTTTTTCGAATCTGAGCTTTGGATAAAAAGTAACACGTTCTGGTTGAAATGAGTTTTTCTGCAAATTCTAAGATATACTTGGGTGTAACTCCCCAGGGAAACATCAGATCACAAAATGGGTTGGTTTTTTAGCATTCCCGACTCAGGACACTACTAATATACGTTGGTTTTTGGAATCTGAGCTTTGGATCAAAAGTAACACGTTCGGGTTGAATTGAGTTTTTCTGCAAATTCTAAGATATACTTGGGTGTAACTCCCCAGGGAAACATCAGATCACAAAATGGGTTGGTTTTTTAGCATTCCCGACTCAGGACACTACTAATATATGTTTGTTTTTCGAATCTGAGCTTTGGATCAAAAGTAACACGTTCTGGTTGAATTGAGTTTTTCTGCAAATTCTAAGATATACTTGGGTGTAACTCCCCAGGGAAACATCAGATCACAAAATGGGTTGGTTTTTTAGCATTCCCGACTCAGGACACTACTAATATACGTTTGTTTTTCGAATCTGAGCTTTGGATCAAAAGTAACACGTTCTGGTTGAATTGAGTTTTTCTGCAAATTCTAAGATATACTTGGGTGTAACTCCCCAGGGAAACATCAGATCACAAAATGGGTTGGATTTTTAGCATTCCCGACTCAGGACACTACTAATACATGGTTGTTTTTCGAATCTGAGCTTTGGATCAAAAGTAACACGTTCTGGTTGAATTGAGTTTTTCTGCAAATTCTAAGATATACTTGGGTGTAACTCCCCAGGGAAACATCAGATCACAAAATGGGTTGGTTTTTTAGCATTCCCGACTCAGGACACTACTAATATACGTTTGTTTTTCGAATCTGAGTTTTGCATCAAAAGTAACACGTTCTGGTTGAATTGAGTTTTTCTGCAAATTCTAAGATATACTTGGGTGTAACTCCCCAGGGAAACATCAGATCACAAAATGGGTTGGTTTTTTAGCATTCCCGACTCAGGACACTACTAATATACCTTTGTTTTTCGAATCTGAGCTTTGGATCAAAAGTAACAAGTTCTGGTTGAAATGAGTTTTTCTGCAAATTCTAAGATATACTTGGGTGTAACTCCCCAGGGAAACATCAGATCACAAAATGGGTTGGTTTTTTAGCATTCCCGACTCAGGACACTACTAATATACGTTGGTTTTTGGAATCTGAGCTTTGGATCAAAAGTAACACGTTCTGGTTGAATTGAGTTTTTCTGCAAATTCTAAGATATACTTGGGTGTAACTCCCCAGGGAAACATCAGATCACAAAATGGGTTGGTTTTTTAGCATTCCCGACTCAGGACACTACTAATATACGTTTGTTTTTCGAATCTGAGCTTTGGATCAAAAGTAACACGTTCTGGTTGAATTGAGTTTTTCTGCAAATTCTAAGATATACTTGGGTGTAACTCCCCAGGGAAACATCAGATCACAAAATGGGTTGGTTTTTTAGCATTCCCGACTCAGGACACTACTAAGATATGTTTCTTTTTCGAATCTGAGCTTTGGATCAAAAGTAACACGTTCGGGTTGAATTGAGTTTTTCTGCAAATTCTAAGATATACTTGGGTGTAACTCCCCAGGGAAACATCAGATCACAAAATGGGTTGGTTTTTTAGCATTCCCGACTCAGGACACTACTAATATATGTTTGTTTTTCGAATCTGAGCTTTGGATCAAAAGTAACACGTTCTGGTTGAATTGAGTTTTTCTGCAAATTCTAAGATATACTTGGGTGTAACTCCCCAGGGAAACATCAGATCACAAAATGGGTTGGTTTTTTAGCATTCCCGACTCAGGACACTACTAATATACGTTTGTTTTTCGAATCTGAGCTTTGGATCAAAAGTAACACGTTCTGGTTGAATTGAGTTTTTCTGCAAATTCTAAGATATACTTGGGTGTAACTCCCCAGGGAAACATCAGATCACAAAATGGGTTGGATTTTTAGCATTCCCGACTCAGGACACTACTAATACATGGTTGTTTTTCGAATCTGAGCTTTGGATCAAAAGTAACACGTTCTGGTTGAATTGAGTTTTTCTGCAAATTCTAAGATATACTTGGGTGTAACTCCCCAGGGAAACATCAGATCACAAAATGGGTTGGTTTTTTAGCATTCCCGACTCAGGACACTACTAATATACGTTTGTTTTTCGAATCTGAGTTTTGCATCAAAAGTAACACGTTCTGGTTGAATTGAGTTTTTCTGCAAATTCTAAGATATACTTGGGTGTAACTCCCCAGGGAAACATCAGATCACAAAATGGGTTGGTTTTTTAGCATTCCCGACTCAGGACACTACTAATATACCTTTGTTTTTCGAATCTGAGCTTTGGATCAAAAGTAACAAGTTCTGGTTGAAATGAGTTTTTCTGCAAATTCTAAGATATACTTGGGTGTAACTCCCCAGGGAAACATCAGATCACAAAATGGGTTGGTTTTTTAGCATTCCCGACTCAGGACACTACTAATATACGTTGGTTTTTGGAATCTGAGCTTTGGATCAAAAGTAACACGTTCTGGTTGAATTGAGTTTTTCTGCAAATTCTAAGATATACTTGGGTGTAACTCCCCAGGGAAACATCAGATCACAAAATGGGTTGGTTTTTTAGCATTCCCGACTCAGGACACTACTAATATACGTTTGTTTTTCGAATCTGAGCTTTGGATCAAAAGTAACACGTTCTGGTTGAATTGAGTTTTTCTGCAAATTCTAAGATATACTTGGGTGTAACTCCCCAGGGAAACATCAGATCACAAAATGGGTTGGTTTTTTAGCATTCCCGACTCAGGACACTACTAATATATGTTTGTTTTTCGGATCTGAGCTTTGGTTCAAAACTAACATGTTCTGGTTCAAATGAGATTTTCTGCAAATTCTAAGATATACTTGGGTGTAACTCCCCAGGGAAACATCAGATCACAAAATGGGTTGGTTTTTTAGCATTCCCGACTCAGGACACTACTAATATACGGTTGTTTTTCGAATCTGAGCTTTGGATCAAAAGTAACACGTTCTGGTTGAATTGAGTTTTTCTGCAAATTCTAAGATATACTTTGGTGTAACTCCCCAGGGAAACATCAGATCACAAAATGGGTTGGTTTTTTAGCATTCCCGACTCAGGACACTACTAATATACGGTTGTTTTTCGAATCTGAGCTTTGGTTCAAAAGTAACACGTTCTGGTTGAATTGAGTTTTTCTGCAAATTCTAAGATATACTTGGGTGTAACTCCCCAGGGAAACATCAGATCACAAAATGGGTTGGTTTTTTAGCATTCCCGACTCAGGACACTACTAATATACGTTTGTTTTTCGAATCTGAGTTTTGGATCAAAAGTAACACGTTCTGGTTGAATTGAGTTTTTCTGCAAATTCTAAGATATACTTGGGTGTAACTCCCCAGGGAAACATCAGATCACAAAATGGGTTGGTTTTTTAGCATTCCCGACTCAGGACACTACTAATATATGTTTGTTTTTCGAATCTGAGCTTTGGATCAAAAGTAACACGTTCTGGTTGAATTGAGTTTTTCTGCAAATTCTAAGATATACTTGGGTGTAACTCCCCAGGGAAACATCAGATCACAAAATGGGTTGGTTTTTTAGCATTCCCGACTCAGGACACTACTAATATACGTTTGTTTTTCGAATCTGAGCTTTGGATCAAAAGTAACACGTTCTGGTTGAATTGAGTTTTTCTGCAAATTCTAAGATATACTTGGGTGTAACTCCCCAGGGAAACATCAGATCACAAAATGGGTTGGATTTTTAGCATTCCCGACTCAGGACACTACTAATACATGGTTGTTTTTCGAATCTGAGCTTTGGATCAAAAGTAACACGTTCTGGTTGAATTGAGTTTTTCTGCAAATTCTAAGATATACTTGGGTGTAACTCCCCAGGGAAACATCAGATCACAAAATGGGTT